>NW_006159585.1:2507091-2540543 GCF_000334495.1 Tupaia belangeri chinensis | reverse complement strand
TCTAGGGTAAGTACCAGGATGCTTATTCTTATTCTCAAGTGAAATTTTAAAATAAATAAATAAAAGTAAAAAACAACCTTAGGGCCCTCATAAAGAACTCTATCAGGAAATTATTTCTTTTTATTTATTTATTTTTTCAGAGAGAGATTTTTGCTATAGGGTGCATGTCCTCACCAGAGAGACAGAGAGACAGAAAGTGAGAAATCACCCCCTAGAGAGGATGGTCACACCACAATCACTTCTCCTCCATTCTCCTGTGGGATCTTGGACAAACACATACACATGCCTGGCCTGAGTTTGAAGTTGCCCGAGTCCAGGACTCCGAACCACTGTCTACTACATGGGAGTCCAGTGATGTAACCATTACACCATCTGCTGGTCCCTCAAGAAATGATTTCTAGGGACCAGCAGTTACCGTAATGGCTATGTCGCTGGACTCCCACGTAGTCGACCACGGTTCATGTCCTGGACCCGGTGGCTTAAAACTCACGCCAGGTGCGTGTGTGTGCATACCCAAGATCCTGAGAGGAGAGTGGAGGAGAAGGGATTGCGGTGTGGCCATCCCCCCTGGGGGGTGATTTCTCGCTTTCTGTCTCTCTGTCTCTGTCTGGCGGTCTGGCGAGCGCACGCGCCTTGTAACAAAAAACCTCTAAAGAAAAAAAAGAAATGATTTATACAAAATAAAATAAATTAGTAAGCTATTAATGAGTTCAAATCATTGACATCACAATGAAAACTTCTATTGAATAATTACCATATGTAATGTAAGGGTCCTAGTTTGGGTTTCCCTAGAAGTAGGCACAAAGTCAAAATTTCAAGTTCCAGCATTTTATTTGGGAAGTGAAGGAGATGCTGGAATGGGAGTGGGAAATTGAGCCAGGGAATGGGAGCACAAGAGGAAGGTAAACAATGAATGGTAAATGAGCAAACCAACTGCCACTGCAGAAGAGTGCAGATGAAGCCAGCAGGGGAACTGGGACTGAACTGAACATAGCACATTCACCTCAGATTGATTCTAACAGGGCAGAGCTAGAAATTCCTATGACAAGAGAAAATGTTCAAATAAAAACACAGGTGCAGACTGTTGGAAGTAGGTGGGTGTGCACTGACGAGATAAGGTTAGAGTATCTAGGTGGGAAATTGATAGTATTAGCCCTCTAAGGACTGAATAGTTTTATGACTATCTACACGTCGTAATAGGATTATTTGAATTGTTTTCCAATCCAAATGTCCTGAATCCAAACATGCTTAGCTTTTCTGCAACACACCCTCGTTTTTCATAAGCTGAGTAAATGCAGTATGCATGCCAAACTGGTTTTACAACAGCACAAGGAATCTCATCTACAAATGATATGTTATATTGTAGTCAGTATTTAAATGCTTGTTTAATTTTTCTAGAAAGGGAAATGTACTTCAATAACTTCTTCATTATGGTGAAATTTCCCTGCTTCCTTTTTGTAGTACATCATCATTTATTAACACCTACTATATGTAGAATGTTCTAGTTGTCAGCATAGATACAAAGAAACTGAAAACATAATTGCTGGCTTGTAAAGTTTCCACCAAAGAAAAAAAATGCCTGACAGGTATACAAAAAAAAAAGATACAAAACACACAGAAAAGACAAAATGTAAATAGATATAAACAAATCAATTAACCAGAAGATATTTATTGAGTGCCCTTCCTCTGATAAACCATATATTAAATGCTCTGTGATTAAGTCAAAAATCTTTCTTGCCTTACCTAATATACTAGTGATGGGACAATAGCAGAATCCTATGGATCACAAACATAGTTGATACACTTGGTAACCATTAAAAAATATTATTTCAGAACAAGGAGCCATGATTACAGGCAATGAGGAAAATGCTTCATGGAGGAAGAATGGAATATATATTCTCTACTGATATTATCGAAAGAACAGATGAGTAATTATTTGACTCTACTCTTTTTTCCCTCAAATTGTTCATCGTTTTGTTTGTTTTTTCCTGAATTAACTGAGCTAACACAGTTTCGTTGAAAAATACATGTCTTTAGGCATGAGTTACAATTCCTCATTATTAGAGATAAAAAGAAAACATAATTTTAAACATCAAAACAAAAATAAAGTTCTCATGTCTAAGTATAATAATTGGAATTCATTTACCAAACATGATACCATGTATGTCCAGAGAATCAGCCCTAAGATTTCTCTCAATGGAGTCCAAGGATTTTCTTTTGTTCCCTTGGCTATAAAGACAAACAAAAAACACACACAAAAGTCTGTGTTCTACATCTGAATATATAGGGTGTACTAACTCATAATTATTAAGAACTTGCTATGAATGGCACACTATTGTAACATCCTCCTTGTCCAGACATTACTCTAAGAAAGTAAAATATAGAGAAACAGGCAAGAATAAAATCTAGCCAGTGACCAAATAAAACCCGTCAGCCATGGGAAAGCTACTGGAATTATTAATAAGTAGAAAAGCTTAGGAACATTTAGAAATGCATTATTTATTAAGGAACTGTCAGTGGGACTCATAAAAGGCAGGCTGTGAGTGAAAAATACGCTTGTTTGGGTTGAGTATATTACTGCAGACAGGCTGGAGATAAGCTGGAAACAAAGGGGAACATTAATCTGACTCTCAGGAAAGCATTTGCTATGGCAGCAACTATTGCAGGGGTTTTAAGCAAATGAATCACAATATGTGATGAAAGTAAGTAGGAGTAATTAAAGAACAAGCATTGTACATCGTCTCAACAATGGAGTTGAATTTAGTCATTTCATCTTGAGGCCAGAGAGAGGCTGGCTACCTGAACTGCCTTTTGGTAAAGCAAAAAATGGATATAACAATGACATCCATGAGTACTGAGAGGAAGAACACTTGGCTGAGCAATCAAACAGTGTAGCTTTTCATTAACAAGAACCATGAGCAATATCAATGGATGAGAGCACATACCCACCTTCAAAAATAACTAGAAGGTGAACCTGCTGGCCAGGACACATCTGTGCAATGGAGATTTTTATCTCCTGAACTATAAACAAAAGTCTACAAGTATTTCATTATCCCAGAAGCAGAAGACTAAAGTTAAAGTCATACAATGTCCACTGTCAAAAATTCAGACATTAGAATGCAAAACAAGATTCAATTCAGAATTCTGCTACCTTTAACTTATCAAATTCCCCTCTCAGTTACCAAAACTTCTCTCTCACTTGTCAAAATCTATTGGTTGTTCCCTAAAATTTTACCTAAGATAGTATCTTTTTTCATCCTCTCCACCTCTGACTCCCTTCTACAACCACCATCAGCTCTCATTTGAATGGTTGCAATAGGCTCCCTACTAATCTACTACTTGTTTACTCCTTCCAAATCTTTCCTCCTACTGTCTGCACATTAGCCAAAAGGAAATGGGTCATAGACTTTCATGATTTCTCTCTCTTTCTCTCTTTTGTTAGTGTGCACATGCACTCACCAGAGAGAGATGAAGAGAGGGAGAGGAGAAAGCATCCCCCTGAGAATCAGTTATGTCACAATCTCTTCTCCATCTTTCTTTCCTTTCAGGATTTTGTACATATATACACATGTTCCCAGAGTGCTTCTCCAGCCACTGGGTCCAGGATTCCAAGTGCACAGTTGGCCATATAGCATCCAGCCACCCACCAGACTATGGAGCCGAGCCCAAGATATTTTATATACCCACTTTCCCTCATCTGCATGCATGAGGTAAGAGAGTCACTCTAGAAAAGTAGTCAAAGTCCTTGAGTCTCAAAGTCCTTGAGTCTCTACTGGAAAAAGCGCCAGCTGGCAGATCCTCTCACACACTGAGATATGAGCTAATGCAGCTCTACATTAAGTTAACCCATAAGATTTGAGGAGGAGTGCTTTTATGTCATATGAGAGCCTAAACTAATCCAAAAATTACAATAAAAATTGACATACCAATGAAATAAACTTCTAAAGCATTTGGCATTGGCTTTAGAAATTAGACAACAGTTTGTGAAGAGAGAGAGAGAGAGTAAACTGACCGGCTGGAAGTTCTCATGAATTAGTGGCAAATACCTGTTAAAATCACCAGCTACTCTAACTCAGAGATTAGATTGTGTCTACTGAGTTCCAGAGGAGGAGGTTGGAAAGCACGTCATTAGCAGACAGATGTTCATCCATCCCATTTAACCTTCACGAGTATGGAAAAAATATTCTCTTGTATTAAATAAGATTATGTAATAGAATACTTGACAGTGGAATGGGAACAGAAAGAGTATTTGTATGCAGATTTTCCATGCCCACCTTCACCACTTACTTGAAATGGAAGAATCTACTTCTCAGATCCACATCTACAGGTCAGCTCGATTAACAAAGCTTTCCTATAGAATTGCACTGTCTAGTACCCATTTATTTGGTTCAGCTTTACCTGTCTGAGGTAATAGTCTCTTATCTCCCCATTGCTTGCTAAAATCATTCTCTAAATGATTAAAATATAATAAACAAACTATAATTCCAAGCATGGCACATTACCAGAGTAAATTCTATGTACATCTGCTCATTTGTGATTATTTACTATTGACTTGTATAATAATATTTGAGTGATATTTTGTGAAAACGTGTTTGTTTTCAATACTCAAGATGTAACCCAAGGTAGATAAAGTTACAGTCTAACACCACTTAAAGGGAATATTTGTGACCAATAAGCTCTACCACCTGCTTTAGTCATACAACCCTTTTCTTCTTCTTCTTCTTCTTCTTCTTCTTCTTCTTCTTCTTCTTCTTCTTCTTCTTCTTCTTCTTCTTCTTCTTCTTCTTCTTCTTCTTTTTTTTAAAGGTCTTGCCATATGTCACATGTGCTCAATGGAGAAGAGAGTCAGAGGGAGATAATGAGAAACCACTCCCCAGGGAGAATGGTCATGCTGCAATCCCTTCTCCCATATTCTCCTCCAGGGATTTTGGGCATGCACGCACAACACACCTGGCATGATTTTCAAGTCGCCAGGTCCAGAACTCTGACCACAATCAGCCACGTGGGACTCTAGTGCCTCAACAACTATGACACCTGCTGGCCCTACTACAATCCTATTCTTTCTTTCCTAATTTTGTTTAAAATCTGCAGTATCTGAAAAAAAAAAAGGACAATGAAAAGGAATGGGCAAACATTACTCCCACTCCATTAAAAATCACACAGAAAATAGAATAAAATAGTCCAGTTTCCTTAAAGTAACATATTCGTGGTTTCTGTAATATAGGTAAGAAGTTAATAAAGTAAAAGTATCTTTATGTGTTCTTTCAACTGGTCAGTATTGTTTTGATTCTTGAAACTAAAATATGAACAAGAAATCCATTATCTTCCCTCTCTTACTCACCCACAAAACCAAACACTAAACTAAACTAAAAACTCCAGTTGCTCTGAAGTAAATACATTGCAGACAAGATATTAACTTCTTGATCTTGGGCATTTTTTGCTGATAAGCTTGTTCTCTGTTTCTGTCCTTAATGTAGATGCTCTAAAGCTTCTGTTCCGTTTCTTTTCTTCTCGTGCTTTAAATTCTCATCCTGATCTATGTCATTGATTGCACTAGCTTCAACCACAGTTGTATTCAGAGACCTCACTGACACATCTCTTCAGCCTCCACTCTCCAGATCACCATCCCCACATTTACAAATTTGTGTTGGATATCTCCCTCATTCATAATCTGGTAGATACTCAACTGAACTCCAGACATCAGTGGAAAGCCCTTCTTTGCATCTCAAAGAGAACATTATTCTTATCATTTCCCTCTTTCACAATTCTCTCCATTAGCAAGACTTGAAATCTTAGAAACACCTTCCAATGCTTTCTGTTCCTTAGTACATTTCCAATAAAATATTCTCACTTCCTCCAGAATTTTACTGAAGATTTAATCTATAGCAATAATTGCCTTCATAAAATGTGTTTAATTTTCTAAATAAAATGTGTTTAATTTTCTAAGTAACAGAAGCTGTGTTAAAAACTTTATATTTAATCTTCAAGATAATCTTAAAGCATGGTTAGTATTCTTATACTGAATGTATAGATGAGGAAAACTATGAATGGGAGAGTTAATCAACTTTTACATTTAATATACTTAGTAAAGCGTTAAGGAATTTTCCTCCATGTAAGACAGTAGAATCAATATAGACAGAAAATAGACTTTGTGATTATATTTATCTATCCACACCTTGGTTCTGCTTTTCAGTTCTCTGTGTAGCTATTTCTTTTCTCTGATCATTCTTCTTCTCATCTATAAAATGAAAGAATAGTAGAGTTGCTGTGATAATTAAGCATAAGTAAAAAATGGTTGGTTGTTAATAAGTGATCGAAAGAGCATGTGTGAGGGACAGGAAAAACAATAACTATGTGCCACAGTCTGGAAACTTAGGAGGCATCACCTCAAGGAAAAAGGAAAGTTTATTCAGAGAAAGACTGCTTTGGGGGTCTGAACCTGGAGCTGCCTCTCCCTGCCTGTCAGGAGGGAAGGGATTTCTTTTATAGGGTCCTCAGCTATTTTATGAGACTGTATGCATGACTGATAGGCAACAGAGTTAGGCACAGTGGGATAAGCATACAAGAAACACTTGGTGGGTCTTTTGATCCATTTCTAGGGAGTTAGATCTTCCAGTACTCCTTTGGATCTTTATCTGCTACTTCCTGGGTCAGTGTGAACTTTCAGTAGCAGCATGGAATGGTGGAGGAAGGAAGGTGTCTCTTGCCAAGACCAGTTGTGCAGAAGTTTGGCCTTAGTTCCTTTTCAGGCCTACAGCAATACCAAATGGTGCTCAGGGAAGTTTTACTGAATGGGACCATACAGTATCTTTGACAATTCTTACTACGTTGTAATCCTCCTGTTCCAGTCTCCCACTCAGCTAGAAGGACAGGTGTGCCCCATAGTGTCCTGCTTGTTTAGGCTGGGGCAGTAACTGAATATAGGTCTCCCACGTGGCCACAATCATCATACAGTGTCACCCTCCTATTTCTACCACCATGGTTTGGCCACAAAAGTAATTTTTGAAATTTGAATTCTCTTTTCTCTAGTGAGAAAAATCAAATTGACCAGGCAAGGCTCTTTTGGTCTAACCTGGGATGTAAGTATTTTTTGTGATCTTTAAATATTATTTAAGAAACCAGTAAATGTGGTTATAGCTTTTGGCCTCCTGTCTTAATATTCAGCTTTAAATCTTGGCATTTAAAAATGTTAAATGAATAGCTGATCAATTCCAAATAAATTATCCTCCTTAGAGGTGATGCTAATCAATGAAGGACATGGCAGGCTTACTTTGAGAAAGGCCTCATTTGACATTGAAGAAGATGGGATAATAATGGCTTGGTATTTGTGATTTTTACTCACTTATCATGTCATTACCACAGCAAACTTAATAGGGCTAATTAAGCCCTTTGATGCTCTGACTTCTCTCAAGCTGATGATGGTGATCATGTTATTATAAAGATTATATTAACAGTAAGATTGGCTCTTTTAGAAATAAAGAATCCATAACAGTAATAATTTAATTGTATCTATATTGTCTATGTGGAATCATGGTGCAATATCAGACATTGAATGTGTAAAAAGAGAAACTAGGCACACTGGCTGCAAAAAGGAGAATGAGGCTTTAAACATAAGTTAACTATAGAGTAAGAGAGAAAAAAAAAGAGGGAGGGAAAAGCAAAGATGGGCACCCCTCAATGGTGAGAATTATAGAAGGGATCTGTTTCAGAGATTCCACACTATGGCACCCTAGGGACATGTCAACAAATTTACCCAGTTCCAGACACAGCATCTGCACAATAAGACCCATGACACAAGAAAAAGTAGCACAAAATTAAGGACTCATGTTCAAAGATCCAAAAATAGGATAAAATATAAAGAATGAGAGGGAGCGGGAAAGAAAAATAGAGAAAAAGAACAACAAAAACACATTAATCTTCATTAATCCAGGAAACAATATTAAGTTTGGCAATGCCCTCAATCTGAAGAGAAATGAGACAAGTCTCTTATCAACCCTGGGATTCTCCACTTGACCTCTATGTAACAGTTACCATGGATTGAAATTAGACAGTCTAGTGTAACTATAAGAATACTGTTACACAAAGATCCAAGAATATATGTTCAATATATGGAAGCTGGAGCCTGAGCCAAAATAAGTAAGAATAAATCTAAAAAGTATAAACTTCACTATTTTTAAAATAACAGATATTAGTAATTTTAGGACATTATAGCATTGTAAAAATGAGAATTGAGTACATTTGTCAGGGTTGAGGTGTCTGAGACTTCTAAAACTTGGCCTGCAAACATTATAATAATAAGCTTAAGATCTTAATCACAATGATAATTTGATGAGAAGCTTTGAAATGAAAACATCTTATTTACATAAGTACTGTTCTGACCATTAATATTCTCATTAACACAAAGAATAGAAAGGACAGATTAGTATTGTAGTGACCATCAGAGTGAAATTTACAGAGAACTTTACAGAGGAAAGCCTGGGACTAGAAAGTTCTGCAATGATAAAATGTGATAATGTTTGAAAGGCAATCTCACATGGGAAGGTTCATAGTTCAAGTCTGAAGTAAGCAGAAATCTGGCTTTCTCATAATCTGGAGCTTGCTGAAGGCTGGGTTGGATTAGGGCATTGAGACTCTGCTAGGGTGCTGTTGCTCTTTCTTTCTATATCTTACTTAGTCATGGACAAAGTAAATAAATTCTAAAAGAGAGAGAGAGAAACTATGTAAAGGGAAATGTTGCACATTAAAAATTATTTAATTTGAATTTTATAAAGTTTAACAAATAACAAAACTGTACAGTTGGCAAAGCCAGGCTTGCAACTATTAAAATAAAGACAAAAACATGGAACTTTCTAATCTTGCAAGCTCAATACAAGTCAATATTGAAGATGATGAGTTCCACTAACTTCTGCAATTGTAAGATCATATCTAAATAATCACGGCTTGTTCTGGCAACCACATTTAAAGAGAAAAATATAAAAAGTGGTTGTGTGTAAAATAACAGCATATATAATGTGCGAGTACAGAAAAGTTAATAACAAGTACTTGAAGAATACGAGGATCAATAGAAAGCTCAGACAAGCCTAAATATATTCAAATATAGTCAAAGAAGTTTACATAGTCATGTGTCTATTAGTCCATTTAGTTCACTAAAGGACAAAAACAGATTTAAAGGATGGGTATTACAAGGTAGTTAATTTTGTGAGCAAAAGTGATACAAGCTGTTCCATGGCATATTAGTTCACTGCCCAGGAAGCATTTAGGGCCATCTAAAAGTCATCCCAATCAAGGAAAAAAGTTGAGCTATAAGTTCCATAGTCTTTAAAAATTGATAATTCCACAACTACCATATAGGATTTAGAGATTAGTGATATTCTGTGTGCATATTATATTTACAATCTATTCAAGACTTTTTTTTCCTTTTAAATACTGCTATTTTTTTTCCCATTCCCAATTTCACTCTACCTAAATTAACTAAAAATGGAAAATCAAGATGAGAAAAATGAGTGGATATTCATTATAAAATTGCACAGACATCGAGGGGTTGTCTGGTTCTTGAGATATTTTTCTATAGTTAAAAGATAAGATGGTCTTCTAATGTTCCATTTAGAAGCTTAATGTTTTTCAGATAAAGTGATTACAAAGTTTATATGTTTAATTAATTTGCAGCTAAATAATTCTAAGCCTTGCTTTTCTTAGTGAGGAGGGATAACTAACATCAATACAAAAGGAAGCTTCTTTTCAAACAGTAGACATGAAAAAAGACCAATGAGATTATTGATTCAAATTTTATCATTTTAAAGCTAAAGAAACTCTACCCACATGAGTTACATGACTTGCCTAATGTGCTGACATCAGCAAGTGGAATCACAATGACTCAAATGCCTATCTTCTAACTCCGAGTTCATTGTTCTTTCTCTGCTGATGATAACATCCTGTGTTAAACTGTGTAATTTCCAAAAGCCTTTACAACTGATATCTTATTTCATTCTCAAAACTGTCCCTGAATATTACCTAAGTAGGAAACCAAAACTTAAACTCAAAGATTATCAATATAATTCAATTTATTTAAAATAATAATAATATTTACATTTCATACAGGCATCAATTGGTTCCTCAATTTTTCTGAGCCCTTAACGTCCAAGAGATACACAGATTTTTGTATCTACCTGTCCTCGTGATATATTTAATTGAACATCTAATTTGCATCTCACACTTAATACAACCAAACAGATATCTTGATTTTCTCATCTATCCTCTGCTCTTACCTTTCAAATTTTATTAGATGGCACCATTACTCAGACCAAAAACCTAAGCATTGTCCTTAAATCCTCCTTTCTTTCTCCCCAATATCCCAATCAGTAAACTCATTCTGTTGAATACCTCCAGTACATATGCCAAATCTGTCTACTTCTATCCAACTCTGTGACTACCACACAGGTCCAAACCATCTTCATCTATGACTGAAGTGATCACTGTAGTACTCTATCTGGTCTTTGACTTCCAGTATTGCCTAGCTGAAATTTATTCTCCACAGAACCATCACATAAGTTTTTGAGATGTAATTCGTATTTTGATGAAATTGTGCTTCAAGTTGCTTAGTGCATTCAAACCCTCAGAAAACAAAATCCAGTTACAAAATATGTCAAAATCCTTTCTTGTTCTCCAAATGGATTTTATAGGATTCCTACAAACATTTTTCTCTAGTCATAGGATGTTAAAAAAAAAAAAAAATAGAACAAGAAGTAAAAAACCAAATTCAACTCTGTCCTTTGGGCCCTTAACACCTGGAACACATTTTTGTTATTCTTTGATAATCCAACCTAAAACAGCCACTTAGAGATCATCTCTCACATAAACCATTAACAGTAACAAAATCCAAAATGTTGACAAGGAAAATTTCAGTAAATTACTACTTAGAATTTTTGCCATCAGTAATGATACCCTTATCAAGAAAATACGTTAGTTCTGGAAAGTCTTAATCTGATATAGTAGACATGAAGGAATCTTGATTGAGAAAGACACAGATATCATACATAAAGAAGAATATTTTATAAGCTGTGACTAAATATAAGTTAAGATGAATATACGTGCACAAAATCTTTCTTTTTCCTTTTAAGTTTTTGCCATAGTGAGTGTGCTCACTGTAGAAAACCAGAAAGGGTAGAAGGAAAGTGAGAAATCACCCCTTAAGGGTGAGGGCCACACCACAATCCCTTCTTCTCTATTCTCCTTCTGTGTTGATTTCATGCCAAGCATCCATCTAAACACTTTGTGTGTGTGACTCACTGAATTCTATACTACCCCAGCAAGTTAAGTAAGGTACAGACAGGAAAATGAGATATAGGAGAAGCTCAAATAAGTTGTCATTTAAAATTTCAATTTGAGTATCTTTAATTTATTTTGTGGAATGATTGTACAAACACACACTTCTATTTCATCTTCTTGCCAACTTTTGACAGTCTCATGGATTTTAACTTTTCACAAATGATGAATGAGAAATGAAAGCTTTTATGATCTAGTTTGAATTTCCCCAATTAATAGTCAGCCTGGAAACTGCTTTATACTTGTTGTCCATTAATGCTGCATATTCTATAAGATTTTTTGGTATCTTTGCTTCAGTTTGTTAAATTATTTATTTATTTGATTCATAGAAGTATTTACATGTTATAGATTGTTGATTTATTTTTGGCAAACATTGTTTTTTAACAGTATAGCTTGCATTTTCACTTTATTTTTAAAAATATGTATTTATTTCATTCTATTTTTTATTACTATTATTTTTTTTTTTTACTTGACCAGAGAAGGACAGAGAGAGAGAAAGGGAAAGTGAGAAAGCAAGCTGCAGGTCCAGGACTCGAACTGCAGTCAGCCACGTGGGAGTCCAGTTCCCTTAACCACCATGCCACCTGCCGACCCCTGTATATTCACTTTAAAATGTATATCTTGACGAATTAAAATTTAAATTACAATTCATCTAAGTTTATCAAAACTTTTCTATATAGTTTATGCTTTAAATAAAATAAAATATTTTGTTCCCCAGAGGCAACAAATGTATTTTTTCCAATAGTTCTAAAGTTTTTCATTTTACATTTAACTCTATTGATTTATTTAATTTGGATTACTGTGCATGGTGTAAGTAAAATAATGGACTCTGAACCACATTACTGAATTCGCTTTCTTTTTCCTTTTCTTTTCCTTGGCTTTTTTTCTTTCCATTTAAGTTTTGTCATAGGAAATGTGTGTTTGCCAGAGAGGAACAGAGAGAAAGAAAAATAGAGAGAAAGTGAAAAACCAGCCCCCGGGGGGATGACCATGCCACAATCCCTTCTCTTCAATTCTTTTTTTTTTTTTTTTTTGAGAGGTTTTGGCTGTAGGGTGCGTGCGAAAGACAGAGAGACAAAGAGTGAGAGATCATCCCCCAGGGGGGATGGCCATGCCACAATCCCTTCTCCTCAATTCTCTCGGGATCTTGGGCATGCACATACACGTGCCTGGCATGAGTTTAAGTCACCGTGTCCAGGACTCGAATCGCGGTCAACTACATGGAAGTCCAGCGATGTAGCCATTACGACAAATGCTGGTCCCCCTTCTCTTCAATTCTCCTCTCGGGATTTTGGACACATACACTCATGTGCCCAGCATGCTTTACAGGATGTCAAGTTCAGTACTCTAACTGTGAAGTCAGAAATGTGGGATCCAGCCACTTTAACTTCCACACCATCGGCTGACTCACTTGGTTTGATTTCTAGTTTTGTCATTGCTAACTGTGTGACCCCAAGCAGAATGTCTCAGCTTTCTAATCTCCATTTTTTTCAATGTAAAGTGATAATTATCCTATACCTATTCTGCCCGAAAGAATGGTTAGTTGTGAAAAATAATTAAGTCAATACACACACACACACACACACACACACACACAACCTTGTAACGGTACCTGATGTGAAGTAATGTTTAGTATTTGTTACTACTGATGTTTAAAATATTTCTTTATTAAATGTATTTCTTTCAAGCACTTAAAATTGGACAACAAAAGAAATACCATCTATTATTATATAGACAAATATAAACCACTTTCTTTTTTGTCCTTTCCCCATTTTCAAAATGTAATTGATATCATTAACTCTTCAGATCATACCTGCTGTCCTCAAACCTGCTGTCTTTTCTCAGGGAAGAATTGTCTTTGACGCGTGATTTGGCCAGTTGCCCTGGCCTCCTGCCAGAATTCTGCTTATTTCCTGGGACCTGCCGTGTGATGTATTGTTTCTAGACTCAACATTGTTTAATGTTCATACACCAAACACTAATAGAGGTTTCCAGGAGCCTGTTCCTCCAAGCCAACCCTGTGCCAGTGCTGGGTTCAATCTGTCCTAGGCCCCATGGGGAATCATCCATCCAAATTCAAGGATGTGTGAGGTTGGCCGTATGGCTAGGAAACTGGCTGGAAGATGTCCCCCATGGTCCACTTGGCCTTGGTGTCTTTGGCCTTGAAAGTCCACATTTTAGGAGATGATTCATCTGTTAATGGAAAGATCCAGGCATCTGAAATTTTTCTAAATGGCTGCTTTGTCTCAGTAAAAATGAAGGCACAGATGTTTAAAAAGAAAAAGTGACCATATTCTCCAGGTGGCAATATGCTCCACATGGTGTGCCTGACGCAAGGTAGACAGTATTTGCTGAGTGAGTGAATGGCAATACTAATAGCGGTAGTGCATTTTATCTGTGTCAATTTCCTTTTTAAAAGGTTTCCTTACACATCTGGTTTTGATTTTAATTTTATAAACTTGGAAAATAATGCTGATCATATATTCTTCATATCAACCTTACCTTTACCATTTGAAAACTGAAGAAACGGGACTGGAGCTTCCTATTTTGTGGGCTTCTTCTCATGCAGACTTCCTTCTATCTATTCTGCCTCTTAATCTCTTTTCCATTTCAACTCATTTCAGCTCAGAAGTGAACGTCCAGTTTCTTTCACTTTTCTCAGGTGGATTAGTTATACTTTATTTCAATTGTTTGAAATTTTATTAAAAATTTGTTCCCTTGGGACCAGCAGTGAGCATAATAGCTATGTCTCTGAACTCCCATGTAGTCGATTGCAGTTTGAGTCCCGGACACAGCAGCTTAAACTCACACCGGGCATGTGTGCATGCGTGCCCAAGATCCCGAGAGGAGAATGGAGGAGAAGGGATTGCGGCGTGGCCATCCCCCCTGGAGGGTGATTTCTTGCTTTCTGTCTCTCTGTCTCTCTCTGTCTTTCTGGCAAGTGCACGTGCCCTAATAGCAAAAACCTCTCAAAAAAATAAAAAGAAAAAAAGAAAATTTGTTCCCTTAAAGTGCTGGTTAAAAATACTAAGCAGTTGATTTTTTTTTTAATAGATAATACAGGTCTCTTCTCTCATCCCCTGTAATGAATTTCTCAGAAATTCTGACTCAGTTCTAGTGGGTAGTACAAAGAAATTTTAATTTTATTTTCTTTCTTCTTTCTTCCTTTCTTTCTTTCTTTCTTTCTCTTCCTTCTTCTTTCCTTTCTTCCTTCCTTCCTTCATTTCTTCCTTCCTTTTCTTTATTCCTTCTTCTTTCTTTCTTTCTCTTGCCTTTTTTGCTACAGGATACATGGACTCACTGGAGAATGATAGAAAGAGAAGAAAAGAAGGAAAGTACTCCCATGGGGAATGGTCATACCTCAATTTCTTCTTCTCTGCACACATGCACATGCACATGAGGAGTGTTTTCTGAGCTACTGGGTTCAGAGATTGAATTATGCAGTTAGCCACATGGGATCCAACTGCTTTAACCATCATGCCATTTGCCAGCCCAGAATTTGAACTTTGAACAGTCATATGACTGATTCGTGAGATCCATGGGCTTCATATCAAGAAACTGTGCCTTAGGATCTCACTAGCTCCCTGAGAAACATATCAAACTGTAGATATGATAAAGGAGTTGACAAGAAGATATGTAAGATTCTAAAGCAACTCAATAGCAAGAAAATAAGCAAATGATTTTAAAATGGGTAAAAGGACCTAAATAGACATTTCTCAAAAGAAGATATCAAGTAAATGTATTAAAGAATGTTTGACATTACTAATCATCAAGGAAATAGAAATAAAAATCATAACGAGATATCATTCCATGTCTGTTAACTAACACTTGTTAGACCAGCTATTATCAAAAGACAAAATGTAAGTGTTGGAGAGGATGTAGAGAAAGGAAACCCTGGTATACCAGTGGTGAGAATATAACTTGGTACTCTATTATGTAGAACAATATAAAAGTTCCTCAAAAATTGGGAACCAGCAGTTAGCGTAATGGCTATGTCTCTGGACTCCCACGTAGTTGACCAGAGTTGGCGTCCCAGACCCGGTGGCTTAAAACTCACGTGCATGCCCAAGATCCCAAGAGGAGAATGGAGGAGAAGGGATTGCGGCGTGACCATCCCCCCTGGGGGGTGATTTCTCGCTTTCTGTCTCTCTGTCTCTCTCTGTCTGGCGAGCGCACGTGCCCTATAGCAAAAAATCTCTCTCAAAAAAAAAAAAAGATTTTAATTGTACAGGGTGAATAAGTTTGGGAGATCCAACATGTTGCTCTTAGTTAATACTATTGTATAGTATACTTAGAATTTGCTAAGAGAGTAAATCTTAAATGTCCTCCTCATACACACACAAACAAAATGTAACAATGTGAAATAATGAATATGTTAAATAGCTTGATGTCGATAATAAGTTTTATAATGCTTATGTATTGATATATAGATAGGACACCTTAAATATATACAATTTTTATTTTTTCTTACTCAATGAAACTGAAAAAGGTGTTGCTTAGTCTTAAGAGAAATTCTAGTTCAAACTTGTGAAATATCTTTCCTTTTCACTTTTTAGTGTCAGAAATACATGTTGATTAATAAGGCCCTAAACTCATACAGTTTAAACCATCGAGGTTACTTTATTGAGAAAGACTTAAAAATCAGTTTTGGATATTTGCCTAAGAATTATTGCAGACATACCTTTATCATTTCTTTGGAATTCCAAGTTAATTTTGTGGTAACTCTGAAATACATTGTATATGTGTACATGTATCTTTTTCACACACACACAAGCACACATACACACATACACATATACACATAAAGAGCATGGCACTTCTAGAGCTCTGGAAGTAATGTAGACTATATAACCCACAAATCTGTGTGTTTAGAATGGTATATTGTTTCATGTCACTGCGTTAAATACACTGATCAGATGAGTAGTTTTGTTAAGAAAAGTACTTTCTGGGTCCGGATTGCAAAATACAGTGCTTTTCAAAGCTTACCCACATGGCAAGATGCTACATTTGTGTCCAGAGATTTCTCTGAGTATGCTAGTCATGCACAAACCCATCATATGAGAGTGACTGAAGCTGATGTTGAGTGCTGTCTCTTTCAACATGGAAAAATAAATGAATAAAATTTCTTTTAAAAAGACAATTTCCCTTTGTACATATTAATTGGATGTAACATTTTATTATGCAAATGGTTCTTTAATTTCTGTCTCTTCCAGAATAAAAGGACCAGGAGAATGGTGACTGCTTATGCCTCCTTTCCTGCTGTGTCTAAAATGGCAAATTAGAGTAAGCAACTCTTAAGTGTTCATTGAATGAATAACTGAAGAAGTGAGAATAGCTGCTGATGGTTATTTAATACAAGATTAAAGATTTAATAAGTTGAAGACGGGATCCATCTCCCTGTGTGGACCACAGGCACACACAAATCACTCATCAAAGCCAGGAACAGGAACTCATCAGAGGAGGACCTGGGCGAAGGAAAATATGTGTAGCACATTTTATGACTAGATATGATTTCCAGCATATACACTATGGGGACAATAACACCTTTTTCATAAACAAAAAGAAGCATAGAAACTATCTAGTAGGAAGATTACTTAAGTAAGAACTAGAAATCTCAGGTGCTAGTCCCAGAGTGGCATTAGCTGAAGGAATTTAAACATATAATTCCTCATCTCTAGAAACACAATTTATTCATAAAGAAAATGAACAAGCGGAGTATGTATTTACATTTTTTTTCTCACTTCTACATCCTAAGGTTTTTGTTTGGTATTTTAGATTTTGTACTATAGGGCAAATGTGCTCAACAGAGAGAAATAGGAAGAGGGAAAGTAAATCACCTCCCAGGAGGATGGCATGCTGCAATCCCTTTCTCTCCATTCCCTCCCTGGGACTTTGGGCTCAAACACATGCAGCTAGCATGTGTTCCAGGTCACCAGGTACCAGGTCTGGAACTCAAACCACTCGGCCATGTGGGATCCAGTGCCTTAACCACCGTGTCACCTGCTGGCCCAGTAGTCTAAGTTTTAATGATGCCTAAAAATAATGTCAAATATCTTAGAAATGTTCTTAAAAAGTGATGTACCTGTTTTTATGTAACAAATCATTCCAAAATTTAGTGCTTTGAAACAATAAATTATTTTATTCACACATCTGCACACCAACAATGTAGGGGTTCAAGTGGGAAGGTCTGCCTTTCTGGACTAGGTCTGGCTGACTTGTACAGGTATCACTCGTAAAGCCACTGTCAGCTGCTGGGTCAGCAAAGGGCTGGTGACTGTGAGCCGGCAATGTCGATTCCCACGTGTGGTGCGCATCTCCCAACAGACTAGCCTGGACTGAAGAACAACAAGAGGGCAATCTCAATGAAAAAGGGCTTGTGAGTCTAAGTATCACACCTGCTTCCATCCCACTGACCAGACAAGTCACATGACCAAGTTCCGAGTCAGCATAAAAGGCTACAGGAAAGGCTGAACAAATTAAAGCCATTATTGCCCTCAATCTGCCATGACTGAGAATATCAAAATTGACAATGTGGATGATAATTATTCACTGGGCCAACTATATTCACTGGGCCAACTATAAAGCTACCATATGTCTGGATTTTTTCAAAGTGTGCTCGTTTCATAAATTTTATTTTCAGTGAGTATGATTCATTGAATGCATCACTAATGTACATTACTCTTATACATTTATGTGTACATAAATTTGAAAACCAAAATTAGCATTTTTCTGTTTCATTCTTTGTACTCAGTTTGGGAAATACAATTACTGTGATTGTTCTCGAACTGTTCTCTCTTTAAGACTTGTTTCTGATCAATCACCCAATAGGTATTAACACGGCACTTCATTATGGAGGGCTGTGTCATTACAAGAGTATTTCTCAATCCAAAACTGATAAGGATGACTAATCCAATTAGTAACTAATACCTTTAAGACACAAAAGCCATAATCCTTTAAAGCAGCTTTTGAGCTGTCAGGTTCAGGGTTAAAATAACTGCTGGAGAAAAAAGTCTTCCAAACTTTTCCTGGTTTCAAAGGGCCCTACTAAGTCAGAATTTGGTTTCAATCCTTTCTGTTTATTTGTTTCTATAACCCCTGCTCCTTTAACTATGTAGTCGAAATGGACTTTTCCTAAATCTGTACCCCAGGTATTAATGAATTTGGAAGACAGTTGCAAATGGACCACAGAAGGCTTCGTGTACTTTTAACCTAGAACAGAAAACCCCAGCAAAGAACTTACCAAAGCCTACTTTATCCAGACCCTCCCGTGAATTAAGAAATCATACAGTAAAAGAGACATGAGAAAAGCCTTGTTCATGCCACTTTCTTGTCCCCAGATAAGATCAGATGAACTTCTTGTCTCATCGAAACGCTGTTAAATAGATGAACTACTCTTGCCCAAACCCAGGAGAGAGATTTGGCATACGTGGAAGTAGTACACACATGCCATAATGAACAGCAGTGGTAAAATCCCAAAATTAGAGAAGAAGTGTCTCGAGAGAAAGTGCAGGATGTCTTTCATTTTGAGGAATGCTCTATTTGGAGCCCACATCTTCCCTGGAGTGGCCTACATTTGTCCCAGAATGTAAAAGGGCTCTGACAAGGGCACTGCCAATGTCTCCTTACTGAGCCAGAGAGGGCTTTTTCCTGACAGCAGAATCTGGTCCCCAGAATTCAACATAGTTAGATCTATTTTAATAAGTTAAGTATTAATTTAATATTATTATATCTTAATTACCAATCCTGGCTTATTCCTAAAATATATCTTTAGATATTAAAATTTTACTTAGTAATTTTGAAACAGAAATAGATCATAACCAATCCCGCATTCTAAAATGTGGTCACTCTTCTAATACATGTTTTTCTCTTACACAAAAAGTGCTTTTCCTTTAAGATCATATGTTGAATGCTAGGAACGAATGTCTATGTATCAATTGATTTTTTTCGAACTAACAAGAAGGCTAATAGAATGTATGCATTGTATTGCAACAGATTTGCAGTTTACTAGGCAATATATCAATAACTGTGTCCCTTTAATACTGAGTTGAATAAAATAAAAGGAAAAAAAAAGAAAGAAAGGCAGCATATAAAAAGGTAATGAATACAAAGACCTTCAAAGTATCACTGAGACTGAAAGAGCAAAGCTTAACCTACTACTTTAAAAAGAAAGAGACACCTTATCCCCAGCTGATGGAATATGCAGAAGTAAAGCTATTAGCTTTTAAATTTCTCTGGCCTGATGCTCGTAGGTACCTGTACGGCTCTTCTCATGGTCCTGATCATTCTGCTATTCTTGTTTATCATTAAATCATATTCAGCTCATTTCATTTGCTGTTGATCACAGGCAAGGCTTTCTATGTAATCCTTTGTAATGTCCGATCCACTAGAGAAGAACTATACTATTTTGTACATTGCTCAGCTCTTTGCTTTTACTTTGTTATATAATCATCTGTTATATGGATCTAACTGTAGAGAAAGGCAATGTCAGAATTCCAAGAGCATTTTCCAAAATTATATCAATGGGCCGTTTTTCTCATTGTACCTCAATGTTTTAAATATCCCTACTTTAAATCTATGACCTTAAAAATAACACATCTAAAGAGGGGAAAATAAGAGATTAAAATGTAAGACCTTCTTTTGAGGCTTTTTCCAGAGATGGTAGGGAACGTCACTTTTTTTTGGAGAGATTTTCACTGTAGGGCGCGTGCGCTCGCCAGACAGACAGAGAGAGACATAGAGACAGAAAGCGAGAAATCACCCCCCAGGGGGGATGGTCACGCCGCAATCCCTTCTCCTCCATTCTCCTCTCGGGATCTTGGGCACGCACGCACACATGCCCGGCGTGAGTTTTAAGCCACCGGGTCCGGGACATGAACCGCGGTTGACTACGTGGGAGTCCAGCAACATAGCCATTACGCTAACTGCTGGTTCCCCAAATAGCTACTTTTTGAAAGTGGCAAAAAATAAAAGTCCCTGCCCCACAAACAGAGGATTCATTCCTAGGCACAAATACACAAAACAAAACAAAACAAAACAGAATTGCTCTGTATCCCTACACACACACACACACACACACAAACACAAACACAAACACAGAGATGCACAAATGCACCCTACATACATGCACACTCACACACACTTAATTAGAAATGAGAACAATGCCTAAAGGTGAAAGGAAATGGTGAGAAGGGGGCTTCTGTTGTTTAGCAAATGTTAGAAAGCATACAGAGGCCCCATTGGTGGAGGAGACCAATACTGACAGAGCCATATTTTTAATGTGCTACTTGAAAAGAAAAAGACACGCATCATCCCCAATCTTCCTTTCCTTAGATAGAATAATGTGAGAGAAGAAAAGGGAATCCAGGCTGTGAGGGAGAGAGTGTTTTACACATCTTAGTTGTTCACACAAATGAAATGCCCAACAGCAAGAAACTGTCTTTCGGTGAATTGGACTCTGGGCCGTACCCATCACCCAGTGTTTGAGGCTGAGTACAGACAGAGAAGGGATGTATAAATCAGCCCCGAGAGGAGGGAAGGGAAACAGCTTCAAAGGTCACAGCCTGGGGAGCCATCACTGAGATACAGAAATCCCATCATTACATTATGGTGTCATTAGTCATGGACAATCCCCAGCAGGCCTGGCTTTTCAGATTCTCTGAGCAATCAGAAGTCTAAAAGATCCTCCCCTTCTTATATAAACCACTCAAATGGATCCTGAGAAGGGAGTATATACATACAGGACTGTTATTTATCCCAATGTTGCCAGATCAAGTGGGGGCACAAAGGGACTAATACCATGGGAATTCAATATAAGTACAGTTTGGAATTCCAGTGCGTTTCCTTCTGTAAACTACTACAGGATTTCCAGAAAGACTCTAAAGAATATGAACACTCTCAGGGTTCAGAAGGTGGCACGGGAATAGAATGCAACACTCTGTGAGGCAATTCTACCTGGGAAGGTTTATTGGTCAAGACCA
Source organism: Tupaia belangeri chinensis (assembly GCF_000334495.1). NCBI lineage: Eukaryota > Metazoa > Chordata > Mammalia > Scandentia > Tupaiidae > Tupaia > Tupaia belangeri. The sequence continues at coordinate 2,519,244 of NW_006159585.1, read as the reverse complement.
GAGACTCCCTGAATGTACTGATAATGTCCTTGTCCATGATCCCAATGTGGCAAAAGGCCGGAGGTGGTTAATGACTAGGGGTATGTCACAGCATCAAAACTGTTGGGAGTGCTCTCTCTCTGTCACTGTCTCTATTTCTCTTGCTTATGAAATAAATAGATAACCAACAAACAAAAAAAGAACATAAAAACTTTTAGTATAAAATACTAAATTTTGAAAAACTAAACCAAAAAAAAAAAAATAACCTGTTACAAGTCTGGAGACATGATTTGTTATAACTATCCCATTAATAAGTTGTGTGATGCTGAACAACTAACTAGCTTGTATTGCTCATTAGTTAAATGGTAAAATATCATATCTATATATTATCAAATAATATCATGAAAAAAACCTCTGAAAAGTACACATGTAAAACAGAATCATCCATTAACAGAGAAGTAATGATCCAAACATTAAGGAGATTCAGAAATGTAAGATCCCATCTGAACCTCTCAGGTCAAATAAAAAGACAAATAATTAATTGGGAAAGGAGTTATCAGGAACACAGAATGAAGAATGAAGGAATGAGAATGGAATCTTAACCTTCTGAATCTAGGAGGAACCTAAACAAGTCACTCATTCTTAAACTTGTCTTTTGACCCAAATACTAATGTTATGTTCTTAGGGGTTGAATTATGTGATCATCCAAACTTAATATATTGGAGTTCTAGCCTTGAGTTAGAATATATATTTGAAGGGACCAGAAGATGGCATAATGATTACATCACTGGACTCCCATGTAGTTGACCATGGTTCGAGTCTTGGACCTGTATCTTAAAACTCACACCAGGTGCATGTGAGTGCATGCCCAAAATCCTGAGAATGGAGGAGAAGGGATTGTGGTGTGGTCATATCCCATTGTGGGCGATTTCTCACTTTCTGTCTCTCTTTGTCTCTCAGGTGAGTGCACACACACTATAACAAAAATATCCCCCCCACCAAATTATTATCTATATATTTGTATATATATATTTGAATATATATACTTGTGTATATATGTATGTGTGTATATATATATATATATACACACATACATATATACACATGTATATAGTATATGTATACACACACACACACATATATATATATGTGTGTGTGTGTGTATACATATATATATTTCAAGATAAGGCCTTTAAAAAGTAATGAATTTAAAATGAAGGTGATAGTGTGGGACCTAATCTAGCATGACTAAAAATCTTACAAGAAAAATTAGGGCAGTTACCTACAGAGACCATGCAAAGAAATAGGAAGAAGGCAAGCCAGGGAGAAAAGCCTCAGAAGTAACCAACCCAGCCAACATCTTAATCGCAAACTCCCAACCTCGAGAATTGTGAGAAAATAAATTTCTGCTATTTAAGCCTCCCAAGTCTGTGGTACTTCATATGGTAGCACAAGCTAACTAATAGATCATTTAAAATAATTTCTACCAATTCTTTTGACAAATATTTACTGGCCATCTATTATCCATCAGGCATTGGGTTGATTTTAAGGAAATAAAAATACCAGAAATGATCCAGTCCCTGACCTCATTAGGCTTACTAGCCAGTGTCCTATGGGGAGAAAAATGCTGTACAATCATAGACAGAAATCTTGTTGCTATGAGAGTGTTTAACAGGAGGATGTATCAAGGCAGAGCTGGGACCTCCCACCGCCCTACTCCAGATGAAGTAACACTTAGTAATAAACAGGAAATATGAGTGATTCAGGCTGCCAGAGGAGACTGCTACACAGGCTCCTTGCTACCTTCTTGGCCCTTTTCTCAAAAGTCTCCAAATCATCCATTGGCTGCATGTGGCAGAGACAATTCTATGAGGTCAATAAACTATTGCATTTTCCTCCTGGACAGAAAACAAGATAACTATTTTGAAGCTTGCATTGAATCTTGTCTGGGCCATGTGAGTAAATCTTATCATGGAATGTGAGTGGAGGTGGTATAGGCAGTGTTACTTGAAGTGTGGGGAGAGCAGAGCCAGTATCTCAAACTGCCAGGTGCTGGTCTTCGGCAATGTAGAAAATACGGGTACCAGCATGTGAGTTCTTCATTGGCTGATTTTTTAAAAACTTTTCACTTTAGAACAGTTTTATTTTTTACAAAAAAAATAAAAAAATAAAAAGAACAACTTTTTAAATCCTACAGAGTCCCTATATGCCTCATATTCAATTTCCTCTATTATTAACATCTTGTGTCAATACTGTACATTTGTTAAAAATTAATCAATCTATGCTGATGAATTATTACCTAAAATTGATATTCTCTCAGATTTCTTCACTTGGTTTTTTTTTTTTTCCTTTTTCTGTTCCAGAATCCCACTTTGTATTTACTTAGTGGGAAAGCCTACTAAAAACCTCCCAAGTTTCCTTTCATCTGTGACAGTTCCTCAAATTTTCCACAAAATGACTTTGACATACTAGTCAGGTATTTACAGAAAGCCCTTGTATTTTGATTTCCTGATGGTTTTTCTCATGATTAGACTGGAATTATTTGGTTTGGGGAGGAAGATCACAAAAATAGCATATTATTTTTTACCCACATCATATCAAGAGTGCATAATATGGACATGGCATCGCCATTGATGTTGACCTTGCTCATGTGGCTGGATTCAAGTTTCTCTATAATAAAATCACTCCTTTGTTCCTTCACATCCTGAAGCCTATGAAAAAAGTTACTATGTGCAATCTGCACTGAGACAGTAGAGCAGGCTCTTCTTCCTTGAGGGTGGAGCATCTACACAAAGTATTTAGAATCCTCTGCATGGGAGATTTGTCTCTTCTTCCTCTTAAATTTACTCAGTCATTCATTTATTTATATCCCCATGAACTGCTATTTACTTACTTTATACTGTGAGTTATAATTTCATACGAGTTTAAATCTTTTTGTTATTGATTTATTGTTTTATTCATTATTAATTATTTACAAGAGGGAGGAAATAGTAGAACTGGGGTTTGAATCTATAGAGTCTGATTGTAGGCTCCTGTATTTAGCTTCAACCCAATAGTATCTTTCACATACTGATTTCCCTCTTCATCCTTATTGACAGTAATTTATTTTAGTATTTAAATTTTCTTGGTTTCCTGTATGAATGCCTCACCTCATAGAATATGGTCCATGCTAATATTGAGATCATGTGTCATATTTTTGGTGTCTTGTACAATACATAACACAGAACCAGTTACAGAAAAACTACTAAATAAATATATCGTGACTTCTTATTCTTAATCTGACTTATTGAAATTCTAGTCCATCCAGGTAAATAATCAAAGGGAGAAAACAACACAACTTATGTAAACTGTAATATTGTCTACATGAACCTAAAAATACATGTTTTTTCATATTCAATAGGCCTTAGCAGTTAGCATAATGGCTATGTCGCTGGACTCCCACGTAGACGACTGGGGTTCACGTCCCGGACCTGGTGGCTTAAAACTCACTCCGGGCGCATGTGTGTGCGTGCCCAAGATCCTGAGAGGAGAATGGAGGAGAAGGGATTGCAGCGTGACCATCCTCCCTGGGGGGTGATTTCTCGCTTTCTGACTCTCTGTCTCTCTCTGACTGTCTGGCAAGTGCACGTGCCCTATAGCAAAAACATCTCCAAAAAAGAAAAAAAAGATTTTAAAAAAATCCAAGGATAGTCATAACAAAAGCACTCTACATTAGTATCTACAACCATACATCAGAAAAAAAAAACATATGAAATGTTCTACATTTTCACCCTTGAGTGTAAAAAGACCATAGTTGAGAATAGTCAGAGAACCCTGCCCTCCCAAGCTTCCAGATTCAGTTTTATTCTTTCCTTCAATTATGTTTTATGTAACTATGTGAGACTTCATAGGAGTGATTCATGGGTAAGTGTTTTTCTAAGGTACCAGACACCAGGTACACAGAGACTCCAGACAAGACCCAGCCATGAGTTATTGCTTATATCTGTGTGAATTTGGCCACGGAGTATGAATACTCAGAGCCCTGTGACCTAAGTTATTCCCACTTAAAAATACAGTTCATAAGCTACCCTACCTAATTCATGGACCAACAATAAAGAATGTAAAAACATACATGTGCTAATGTGCTGAAAATAGTTTAAAATATTAAACAATGCCAAGAAATAACTGAATGGTGGGAAATACATTTCTTCCTAAGTGTGAAGTCTGGAAAGCTCAGAGATCCATACTGCTCAGTCTGTCCCCATGTTATGAGGTGGTCTCTGGCAACAGGGGTCTCCATCTACAACTATTTGAAAACTTGTCACCTCTTTATCAAAATGAGAAAGCATCTCATTTTAAGGATTTAGTCATTTGTTTTCTTAGAAACTAAAATGAATTATATGCATATACATGGGGAGCTATCACAAAAATTTTGTTCACCAAACTTTGAGTCCCACTCTCTCTGCCTAAAACTTTTATGAAATGTGTGAGAAGATAGATTCGCATAATCTGTGAAAGAAGCCTATGGTAATCAGCATATTTCTAGCTTCCTAATGTAAATCCTCTAATCCCCAAATCCCAAGATCATTATTTTGCATAACAAATGAATTTAATAGAGTTTTAATTAAGTATGTAAACTAGTGACTTGGAAGATGCTGACTTTCACTGGATTCTAATTTATCAGGTAATAAGAGTTATCTAAATATGCACATATCCAGCATTTTCAGGAGGAGGAATTTAATTTCCAATTTAAATAGAAAATGTAAATGTTGAAGCATACCTGAAGTTATTATTAGTTTTCATGAATGTCTCTTCAGAGATAATGCTGATTAGGCTAGGAAATCCTTCGTGGTCTAGAAAGGGTAAGAACTTCAAGGATAATTTTCATCTGTCATTTCCAAGCCATGTTGCTGAAACACAGTGATTGACATGGCCATGAAAATAAAGCCTGGCTTTCGTGCTGTAGGACAAAAAAATTGAACTTACCAAAATTTCATCTTTTGTTTGATAATTACTGGGAGCTGTATTTGTCTGTGAAATTCAAGGCCAAGTAGACATTTATTAAGGTTACTCAGGCCAATAAAATCAATATTGTGAGAAATAATAATTGTGTGCTCTCTTTTGAACCAGAGTTACCTACGTAATCGCTGCAATTCTCCACCTAACAGAAATTAGAACTTAGACTAGGGAAATTACAAAAGAGAAATGAAGAAAACGATGAGTACGAGATGCTGCCAGCAAATTAAAATGGATAATAGCAAGTGGTTTAATATTATTTTGGTATCCTGTGAATTAAAAAAAAAAAAAAATGAAGCAGCTGGTGGCGTGGTGATTAAGGCAAATGGATCCCACATGACCAATTGTGCAGCTCAAGTCCTGGACCCAGTGGCTTGAAAAACATGCTGGGTACATGCGTGTGTGTACCCAAAATCCTGAGAGGAGAATGGAGGAGAAAGGATTGCAGCACGGCCCTCACCCCTGGCAGATGATTTCACCCTTTCCCTCTCTTGCTTTCTCTGTTTCTCCTGAGTGAGAGGGGGGAAGCATTCCCCAGTGGGTCATGGCCGTGTTGCAGTTCTTTCTTCTCCATTTCTGCATGCTGTCAGGACTTAGGGCATTCACATGCATGTGCTTGGAGTGTTCATGCTACCAGGGCTGGGACTGTGACTGGCTATCTGGGGTCAGATTGACTTAACCACTAGGCTAAGGGGCTGAAGCAACTCACACTGAAATATTAATAGGTAAAATCTGAAAGTCTACATGGAAGGCCCAGATAGTGTGGTTCTGTATCAACAAGTGGATCCACGTGGGAAGGTCGGGAGTTGATGTCTTCAACCAGTCACACACATGTGTGCCCACCATCCTAGCTAGCTGAGTCTAGGAGTGAATCATGATATGAAAACCCTGTTGGGAGTGCTTGTCTCTCTGTTTCTCCCTCTTACTCTTTCTGTCTTTCAAGGAAAAAAAAAGAAAAAAGATTTTTGTTTGTTTGTTTGTTTGGGGTTTTTTGGAGAGATTTTTGCTATAGGGCACGTGTCCTCGCCAGAAAGACAGACAGAAAAGCGAGAATCACCCCTGCGGGGATGGCCATGCTGCAATCCCTTCTCCTCCATTCTCCTCTCAGGACCTTGGGCATGCACGCATACCCACCCGGCTTGAGTTTAAGCCACTAGGTCTGGGACTCAAACTGCGGTCAACTACATGGGAGTCCAGCAACATAGCCATTATGCCATCTCCTGGTCCCAAGAAGTTTTGTTGTTGTTATTGTTGTTGTTGTTTAAAGTCTTATTTGTAGAGCAATATGAGCAAGGGAGATGGTTGAGAACTCATTAGGCAAGTTCTCTCCTGTAGGGTATCTGAGAAGAAGGTGAGATAAGTCATAAAGAAGCTCAAAGAAGCCTGAATAAGAACATGGTTATCCAAAGGGAACTTTGCCTAAAATAAGATTTTAGTAGGAAGAGGTCCTGAGGGTAGCAATCCTACACTTTTAACTATACATCCCTACTGTATCTCAAACTTCAATTTTTGACTGACAAAACAAATGCGGCTGAATTTGTCTATCATTGAAATAACAATAACTATGCCATTAACTTTATAGATACATTATTAACTCTGAGTTAAGTAAGTTTTCATCGAATAAGAAACATTTTCAAATTAAGACTGTTAATTGGATAAATACATCCCCATTATTGTACAATAAACCAATTTGAATTTTGTTTCGTTTTGTTTAAATACTATTATAAGCCTCTATTTCCTAACAGAGACCATGTAGATGCTGTTTCTAATTCTGAGAGTTGCTTCTGCTACCAAATAACGAATGTAAAAGGAAGCAGTTACATAGATTTACGATGTGATTTAACGGTATTATGGTGAATACTCATAACTATGAGACCTTGTGAAAAGCAAAACCTGATATTTAACTCTAGCAGTCTGGTCCCTATCCTCTGTGGGAAAACATATATTTTCTTGTAGCCTAAGGCCATCTTAGAAGCACAGATATACATGGCATGAATGTTGTAACATTTTGTGAGGGTGTGTGCAGAATTTATTTTTCCCAGTCATTCTTAGCATCATTTTTCACAATTGAAAAGCTCTGTCCTAGTTATGCAATACCCTGTTTCTAACTATAAAAATGAGAAATGGTTGATTTTTTTTTTCCTACAGAAATGTTTGATTAAAATAAAAAAAGATACAAACAACTTGCTGTCAAGTTTTGGTTTTCAGATACAAATTGTGCATTTTACAACTTCACCCAAATAAATGTTATCATTCCCAAGAGGTCACTATTCAGAAATGCATGAACAAGAGTTATTGATACAATAAAATTACTTGATACTTTTTAGAGAAGTAAAGGAAGAAAAAGCCCTTTCACATACCCAAATGGTCTTCTTATTTCTCTGTTTTCCATCCCCTAACTAATCACTGTGAATTGTGGAAATAATACACAATATATGTAAGCTATATCTTCAGTAAAACCCTTTTTTCCCCCTCAGGGTCTTTCCTTTCACTTTTGTGTTTTGTCATTGTATAGATAGATTTCAGTAGCATCATTCTAATTGGAATCTCTTCCCCTGTTCATCAACACCGCCCATAGTAATTTTTTAGCAATTTTGGAGAGATTTTCACAATAGGGCACGTGCGCTCGCCAGACAGACAGAGAGAGACATAGAGACAGAAAGCAAGAAATCACCCCCCAGAGGGGATGGTCACGCCGCAATCCCTTCTCCTCCATTCTCCTCTCGGGATCTTGGACATGCACGCACACGCGCCCGGTGTAAGTTTTAAGCCACTGGATCCAGGACGCGAACCGCAGTCGACTACGTGGGAGTCCAGCGACATAGCCATTACGCTAACTGCTGGTTCCCGCCATAGTCATTTTTTTAAAAAGTGTGATAAGCACAAGTTATGCGAGATTTAACCCCTTACATTTATTTTGAGAGTTTTTTGCTGTAGGGCACCGTGCGCTCACCAGAAAAACAGAGAGACAGAGCGACAGAAAGTGAGAAATCACCCACCAGGGGTGCATGACCACACTGCAATGCCTTCTCCTCTGTTTTCTTGGGATCTTGGGCATGCACACACACACACCTGGCATAAGTTTAAGCCACCACATCTGGGACTCAAACCGCTGTCGACTACATAGGAGTTCAGCGACATAATCATTAGGCCAACTAATGCCCCACATTTTTATTTTTTTAAAGAGAGATTTTTGCTATAAAAGCACATGCGCTCAATGGAGAAACAGAGAGATAAAGAGATAGAGAGCAAGAAATCACCTGCCCAGGTGGCATGGCCGTGCCACAATCTCATCTCCTCAATTCTCCTCTCAGGATTTTCGGCACTCACACACACGTGCTTGGCATGATTTTGTTGTTGTTGTTGTTGTTTGTTTGTTTCATTCAAGAGATTTTTGCTATAGGGTGCATGCATTTGCCTGAGAGACAAGGAGAGACAGAGAAACAGAAAGTGAGAAATCACCCCCCGGGGGGAGAATTCGAACCCTGGTCAACTAGATGGGATTCTAGCAATGTAATCATTATGCCATCTGATTGTCCCGGCCTCTTACATTTTTTAAGTGTACAGTACATTATTTACTATAAACACAATATTATCCTATAGTCTCGAAAGACCTCTTCAGAAGACTGACACAAAAATCTAACAATCTAATATTTTTTTAGGCTTCATTTCTACTTTATTTTTCATTAACTTATAATAATTGTGTATGTCCGTGGAGAACAGTGTGATTTTTCAGTACAAGAATGCAACATGTATTGATCGATTCAAGATTATTAGAATATCCATCCTCTCAGCTAATTGTCATTACTCATGTTGGGAATATCTAAAATCCTCTTTTCTTGTTACTTTTGTATATACAGTAAATTGTTATAAACTATATTCACTCCATTGTATTTGATAACACACATACACATGCCCCAGTGTGAGTTTAAAGCCACTGGGTACAGGACTTAAGCTGTGATCAGGCATGTGGAAGTCCAGTGCTGTAAGCATTATGCCAGCTGCTGGCTACCCTCTGGAATATTTTAAGAAGGGGAGGGGTTAAGGCAGTTGTATCCCACATGGCCAACTACACAGTTTGAGTCTTAGATCCTGTGGCTTGAGACACATGCTGTGTGTGTGTGTGTGTGTGTGTGTGTGTGTGTGCATGCGCATGCATGCCCCCAAAATCCAGACAAGAGAGAGAAATGTAGATGAGACTGTGGTGTGACCATCCTCCATGGGGGATGATTTATTTACTCTTTTTCTTTCTCTTTATTCTTTCTTTCTATCTTCCTCTCTTTTTTTCTTTTTTTTTCTCTCTCTACTCTCTCTCTATCATCTCTCTCTCAAGCAAGCGCACGTTCACGCTGGTAAAAAAGGGGGGAAATGTGGGAAAGTACACAACAAAGGTAAATTTATAACTTACTTGTTGAGCGTAATACTCCCTTCATGCTGGGACCAAATTCAGGTAAGACTCAGTCAGCCTTTAGTCCTCAACCTCTACTCTTTAATCAGTTATGCAACTTGCCTGATCCCTGAAGAAGTTTAAGTTTGATACTTCTCTAACCCCAAAGGTCATTGGATCATCCCACATATGTGTATATGTGTAATATGTAATCCTGTGTTTTGCTAAAGCCACGGGCCCACTCTAGAAGAACTTCCCTTGTGCCTGGTCTTAACCTGGCCCTTCAAGCCTCAACTTCACCCAGGAACTTGCACAGAGGTTCATACTAATTTCCCTTTTCTCTGAACTCAGGTAGCAAGCACTGCACCTGTTATTACCTGACCAGAATTTATCTTAGTACCTGACCAGGATTTATCTTACATAGAAACAAGGACCAAGACAAGCAGATGGTGTGGTGGTTAAGGGTGCTAGACTCCCACACAGCCAACTGTGGTTTGATTCCCAGACCTGGAGGCTTGCTTTCTCACTTTCCCTCTCTTGTTCCATCCCTCTCTGGTCAAATTAAAATAAATAAATAAATAAATAAATAAATAAATAAATAAATAAATAAATAAATAAAGTTAAATAAAATAATTCTTGAAAAAAAATTTTTAAGAGAAAAAAATAAGGACACTGTCCCTCCTGGACCTTTGATCAAAGTTACGCCACTTGTTAATTCACGAGAGGCAGAGTAAGCCATCCGTAAATCTGCTTACTTGAATAATTTTTGTTATTTCTTCTAAATACCTTTTATTTTGCCTTTTCCCTCAGAGGAATCTTCTCATTACCCTCTGTCATCCTTTCCTGACAATTAGGAGGGGCAACTAAGCCAAAAGAGAAAATACTGCATTGCTCCTTCATTTCAGAAAAGACTGTCAGAAAGCTATACTTTCCTTAAGGACAGGAATCGTGTCCTCCCTCCTGGAACCAACACATGGCCAGAAATATCCTGCCTGACTAATCAATAGAAGTATTTCAATGAATGAACAAGAGAAAGATCAGGCTCAATGGAGGCATGGGTTGAATTTAGCTGAGACACTTAAGTATGATTGGCATCAGCTGGAAGTGGAGCACCCCTGATTTAATGGGAAATGGTGTCTGATCAGAAATAACCACTCCTGGGCGCGTGTGTGTGCGTGCCTGCCCAAGATCCCGAGAGGAGAATGGAGGAAAAGGGATTGCGGTGTGACCATCCCCCTTGGGGGTGATTTCTCACTTTCTGTCTCTATGTCTCTGTCTGTCTGGCGAGCGCACGTGCCCTATAGAGAAAACCTCTCCAAAAAAAAAAAAGAAAAAAGAAAAAGAAATAACCACTCCTGGACCAGTCAGCGGAGTGGTGGTTAAGGTCGTACCACATTTGCCAACTGCATGATTCTGAAAACAGAATTCTGACTACTTTTTCTTTTTCCAAACTTGTTCCCAGGGGGCCTGGGAGAGTCAGGTCTACAAACTAACAGAGTCTACAAACATTAACAGACCAGTGGTCGTGGGATGCTACATCTTGTCCCAGGCATAGTGATTTTGTGATACATAGCCAGTCTCCTTATTTCTTAGAGTAAAGCACAGGCATTTTTGTGCTGATTTGTTTCAGAAACAAATACTTGTGATTTTCTTTAACCAATTACTAATCTAAGAATTGTAAACTCACCTATAACCTACAAACCTCAGCTTCCAGATGTCCCACCTACTGGCGCTGGACTAATGTAAAAGACTTCTTATGCTGATTGACAACTCTCCTGTCCTCAAAACTATGTAAAATGAACCACTATATCACAACGCCCAAGATACACACTTTTCTCTGAGTTGGTTACTCATATTTGTGCCTAGAAATAAACTGTATTAATTATTATTTCTACATTGTTGGCTAATTCCGTTGACAGTTCGAGTGCCAGACACTATAGCTTGAAAAATACAGCAGAGGTATGTGCATGCATACCCAAGACCAGACAAATGAACTGAGGAGAAAAGACTGTGATGTGACCATCTCTTTGGAGAGTGCTTTCTCCCTTTCTCTCTCGGCTGTCTCTCACCAATGAGTGCACGCACACTTAGTAAAATTTTAATAATAAATAAATAAATAGAATAAAATGAAATAACTATTCTATAATTTATTAGTCTAAAAAATTATTTCTTGGGTCAGCCTGTGGCATAGTGGTTAATGGCATAGTGGCACAGTGACATTTGGGTCCCCCATGACCAAGCCTGTTGTTCAAGTCTCGGACCCACAGGCCTGAGAAACATGCCAAGCATGGGTGTGTATGCATCCAAAGTCCGAAATGAAGGAAGAAATGAAGCTTGTCAGTTGGTGCAGCATGCGGTGTCTGGGTGGCAGCTCAACGGCTAGTCTTCGGCACCATGAGCGGCTACAGCTGCGAGGAGCGCGCCACGCCCTTCTCCCTAGAGTACCGAGTCTTCCTCAAAATTGAAAAAGGACAGGGGAACCAGCAGTTAGCGTAATGGCTATGTCGCTGGACTCCCACGTAGTCGACCGCGGTTCGTGTCCCGGATCCGGTGGCTTAAAAAACTCACGCCTCGTGTCCCGGATCCGGTGGCTTAAAAAACTCACGCCAGGCGCGTGTGCATGCGTGCCCAAGATCCCGAGAGGAGAATGGAGGAGAAGGGATTGCGGCGTGACCATCCCCCCTGGGGGGTGATTTCTCGCTTTCTGTCTCTATGTCTCTCTCTGTCTGTCTGGTGAGCGCACGCGCCCTACAGTGAAAATCTCTCCAAAAAAAAAAAAATTGAAAAAGGAC
>NW_006159585.1:2470969-2507026 GCF_000334495.1 Tupaia belangeri chinensis | reverse complement strand
CTAGGCTTCGGCACCACGAGTGGCTTCAGCTGTGAGGAACACACCACGCCCTTCTCCCTCGAGTATCGAGTCTTCTCAAAAATGAAAAAGGACAATATATATCTCCATTTCATCATATTCCAGTTTATTCAGATAAGGATGTGTTCCACATGGTGGTTAAAGTGCCACGTTGGTCTAATACAAAAATGGAGATTGCTACAAAGGATCCTTTAAACCCAATTAAACAAGATGTGAAAAAAGGAAAACTCCACTATGTTGCAAATTTGTTTCCTTATAAAGGATACATCTGGAACTATGGTGCCATTCCTCAGACTTGGGAAGACCCAGGACACAGTGACAAGCATACTGGCTGTTGTGGCGACAATGACCCGATTGATGTGTGTGAAATTGGAAGCAAGGTTTGTTCAAGAGGTGAAATAATTGGGGTGAAACTTCTGGGCATACTGGCCATGACTGACGAAGGGGAAACTGACTGGAAAGTCACTGCCATTCATGTGGAGGACCCTGATGCCGCGAATTATAATGACATTAATGACATGAAACGCCTGAAACCTGGCTACCTAGAAGCTACTGTGGACTGGTTTAGAAGGTACAAGGTTCTTGATGCAAAACCAGAAAATGAGTTTGCTTTCAATGCAGAATTGAAAGATAAGGACTTTGCTGTTGATATTATTAAAAGTACTCATGACTATTGGAAAGCATTGGTGACTAAGAAAACAGATGGAAAAGGAATCAGTTGCATGAATATAACAGTGGCTGAGAGCCCCTTCAAATGTGATCCTGATGCTGCCAAACCCATGGTGGATGCTTTACCACCACTGTGCGAGTCTGCCTGCGCAGTACCAATTGATGTGGATAAGTGGTTCCATAACCAGAGAAACTAAGGCGATTCCTCTGGGATACAAGCTGATGTTGCTGCATCTTATTCATCTGGAAATACTAGATGCAAAAGCAGTAGTTCTACAAAGCTTTAAGTTTATAGAACTTATCTAACTAAAGCAAATTCTGCCATGACCAATCTGATATATTCAAAATGTTACCTGTCTAAGAGCATTTTTTGTATCTCAACCAAGGTAACTAGTACATGCTGAAATATCAAAGCAATTGTAATTTGGAAGTCATTTGTGAATAGATGTGCAAACTGAGCACATACTATTGGATGTATATGTTTACTGTGAGTTAGAAAATAAAATTATTTTGCTGAAAAAACAAAAGAAGGAAGAAATGAATAGAAGAGATTAAGGTATGATCATTCCCCCTAGAATGTGTGCATGAGGAGGGTGCTTCCTCACTCTCTCTCTCTCTCTCTCTCTCTCTCTCTCTCTCTCCAATAAGTACATGCACTTTCTGGCAAATTCTTTAAAAAATCATCTCTCAGAATCATGTTTATAACTCCTAATACAATGAGGTAGTTATTTCCATTGTCAACTGCTTTTCTTTCAGTAGAATTTTATTATGGCAGTGACTTCTGGCTGCAACAGCTAGTGAGTTGCAGAGATGCATCCCACAGTGCAGTAGATGAGAGAAAATGGGTGTCAGGTTCTGATATGTCTGAATTATTAATATAGTCTGTCATTAAAACTCAAGAAAGCATACACAAAGAGTCATAAAAAAAGAAGAGACATTAGAATACATTTAACTTATACCGCTTCAAGAACACATAAGCCTATTCACCCCTTCAATAAGCGAAGAGCTCCAGACCAGGTTCTAACTAGTAGCCAACTTGGATAATGATTCCTCATCTAATGCTCTTTCTTTAACATTTTCATCAGCAAATGATATTTTCTTCTTTGTCGATTCTACTATTTTTTAAAACGATCAGTGTCTTGAGAGTTATTTTCCCAGTGTGATTTTTTTTTTTTACTTTTGAGATTTTCTTTTTGTTTGTTTGTTTGTTTGTGATTTTATAGCAGGCCTGTGCACCATCCCTTTGCTGACAATAAACTTTGTTATCCTACTAATGGGGACAGTCTCTCAGGAGCTGCTACTGTGGGGAGGGAGTCCTGGCACTGGGGCCCAGGTGGGGCAGTTACAACCACTGAAGTGTGAAAGATGAAGCAGCCTGAGCAGTATTGCAGGGAGTCTGAACCGATTCAAAACCTGATTATCTGGTCACTTCTTCTCTGGCATCTGCTCCTAAACTTCATTGATCACAGACCGTAAAAACAATAAAACAATCTCTAGTTTTTATGCACTCATCTTAACAGTTAAAGAGATCATGCCTAGAGGAGAATGTGTAAATATATATATATATAAAGTGAGAAGGAAAAAAAAAAACATGGAGCACTGTAAATCTATTTAGAAACAAAATCTAAATGTCACACTATATATCATCCTATAATGGATCTCCCGCTGTGTCCTTCACTGTCTCCTTCCTGCTGTGGCTCCACACCAGCCAACATAGGCTGTGGGGTATTGCCTGTATAAATATTTCCACCAGCAGCACTGAACAAAATGTGCTGGTGTTAATTTCATTTTGAATTCTAGAATAAAGAAAGAGAGAATATTTTGCAAATTTAAAAAATGTGAATTTTACTAACATCAATATTGGCACTGGCAGCCCCTCAGATCTTATCCCTCTCATCTCTCATTTTTCCCTCCCGAGGCCGTTGTCCTATACCTTCTTATGCTAGTCAGTGCTCAGAAACCCTCTTTTTTCCCATCACAGCAAAACCTGCTTTTTACAAAGCATTAGAAATTCTTCAACATTAAGATGTGGACTCCTCTTTGATGAGCAAATCATTCAACAGAACAAAATTAAGAAGTTTTTAATTAATGAAATTGCAAGTATCAATCATCTAGTGATGTATATATGGGAAGAAGTTTGGGAAAAATCCAGAGGAAGATTTAAGAGAAATAAATGCCCCTTCCCTGAGAAAATGCCTCTCCAAGATTGGCTACTCTCTCTGAAACCAGATAGTTTTCTTTTTGATTGTTTATTTGTTTGTGCAGTTTTAAAGGGAAATGGAAGAGGGATTGAAGGCTGCATGCATAAATTCTGAATTGTACAACATGCACATACTTCTATCCAGTTCTTGTTTGTAGAATTAGAACTAAGAGATGATAGAGATGGTGATTAAATTTTTTAGTAATCTGAAAGGAGGTAAGCGGTCCATGCAAATGTTCCTGAGTCATCATGTTCTTTGATACAAAAGTTGCAGAATGATATAAGGGTCCATACTACCCACGTTACTTATGTCCATTGACAGTTTTTGTTTATAGTCCTTGCCCGGGTCTAGTGAAAAGGGATTGGGAGTTAAGGCTGATAACAGGAGAAACTTTTCTGAGAAAGAAGAAAGTGAAAGCAGACATCAATAATAGATAAATGGGATCTGCACAGGCCTGCCGATTGCAGTCCCAGACCTCTAACGAGACCCCATATAGTAGGCAACCCTTTAATAAGAGCCATCCTGTTCACTGTGTCTCAAGACAGGGAACCGAGGTGAGAAGTTCACTGCATACGTTTTCCTAGCTCCATGCTTTCCATGAGGGTATTATTTCCTCCCTCCGGCCTCGCTCATGGAAGTATATATGTATTTAGGGCTTATAGGGAGCAGGAAGCTCACAGTCTTAATATTCTTTATTAAAGATCAAATAAAAACACAAGAAAGGCAGCCTAAAGAACTTCCTCATGGCAGGGGGCCCATCTCTTGGATAAATGACCATTCATTTCCTTTTGTCTTGTGTCTTCCCTATTAGAGGCTCCCAGAGTGCTCCTTGGCATCATCTGTAATCACACACCCTCAGCAGAACCCTGTTAGAGTGATTTTTATTTAATGAAAAAAGTCAAGGCTCTTGGGCAAGAAAGGGAGAGGTCGTTTTGTGTATGTTGTTTGACAAGCAGATAGAAAGAATACAATATTCTTAAACTTCTTGCCATGTATACAAAGTGAAGTAAATTAATCCATTAAAATTTTAAGCCATTGCTTCTGAAGATGTTTTATTAAAATTACTAATTAAATATATGGCCATTTCCAATGAACAGTCTATACAATAGCACATTAGTAAACAGAATTTCCAAATATCATCTCCCAGTGATGATATTTTGAAAGCGCCTTTGCAAACATGCCTGTCTTCTGTCTTTATTTTATAACTGTATGTGGCACCAGTGAACTTAGATAGCTCATTGATGCTAAATAATGGTAATGTGTTTATTCAACATAAGTGACCTTTTCCTGTCTGCAATGTTTCCTCCTCAGTTTCAGACTAGGCACATTATATAGGCTTATCTCTTCAATCCCTATTCCTGAACCCTAATTTATCCATTCGCTTATTCACTCAATGCATATTTATGAACAGGCCTTGAGTATTCAATAGTGAACAAAAAAATCAGTGGTTGCTAACTTTAGCACATGTACATTTGAGTCAGGGCAACTGGCAAAAAGCAAATGAGTAGGTATAAACAAGTACATACATGTTGCGATAGGTTACACAAGGGCAATGTAACTAAACGCCACAAGAAAGAAAAATGAGGGCAGAGATAATTCCTATAGATTGGAGGTCAGGCAAAGTCTCTCTGGAAGACCAGAAAGAGCCAGGAAGAAAGTATTCTAGAGTAAAAACAAATGTGTGAACATCCTAAGTATGGCTTTTTGCTGGTTAACTCTATTTCTGGTATCTTATCCTCCCTGCTTTGTTCCTGCTTCTCTCCTACTCGTGGTCAAAAAGGAGTGGGGTTACTCTGGAAACCAGCAGTTTGTACAGGGTTTGCTTCCAACCTGCATACAGGTCATGTTATATCTGCCTGCCTACCTGCTGCATCCCTGACTAGACATTCTAGGGTCTTCTACACCAGCTTTTTCACACCCGTCCCTGAGATCAGACGCCTTAACATTTTGAGACCCATTCTGTCCTCCCTTTTTAATCTTCTTAATGCTTTCTTCATTACTTTCTCTTGTTGTCGGCTCAATCCCTTTTCTGATGTGCTTCTGGATTTCATCAGCTCCTCAGACCTAATGTAGGAATCATTCTCTCTAACACGACAATTTCCTTTCAGTGCACTGTGACTCATACCTGACAGACCTTACCTTTTTTAATCTCTCTGAGAAAACATTTTTATTCAATTCAAAACCAGCCTTGGAACCTATAGTGGCCATGTCCTTCATGACAAACCTTCTAACCGTCTGTACTCTGACTCTAGCAGTGGGAACTAGACAGTGTCCAATTATGTACACTGAGCAACGTTTCTTTAAATCAACTCACAGACGCAGAGGGTGTTCAGAATCTTGGACTCTGAAGTCAGGCTGATGGTTTTGAATTCTAGATCTCCCTGGCTGTATATTTAAAGATATACACAACTTTTTTTCTGTATCAATTTTATCGACTCTAAAATTGCGTCATAGCACTTCCTTAACACTGTGGTTAGAGAATCAAAGAAGGAAGAAGATGTGAAGCCTTTAAAATAGTACCTGTTATGTACAATGTGTCCCTGAAACTATTATCTAGAGATAGAAAGGGAAATAAATTGGAAGGTAGCTATGAGATTTAGAATACACAGTACTAAGTTTTGGTCCAACAAGCATAGGAAATACAAATGTAAATAGTAAAAATATAGCTATAAAATTAGATTGGGTCCAGAGTAGGTTGAAATGCTAGAATAGTGGATTCCTTACCATAATTATTCTTAAATTTATTCTAATCTGAAGCAGGGATCATATAACTGTGCTTGTAGGTTTGAGTATATGAACATGAGCTTTCACGACTTCTGGAAAGGAAATGTGGGGATCCAGCAAACTGAGTAGATTATTTTCCCTGCACTTCTCTCACTGCCAACTTATAGGTTAGGACTGGATGACTCCTCATACCATCCAGTGATCATTTATCTCTACACATTCAATGATGTTTAATCCCTGTGTTTAATATTTCAATAATTCCAACATGAAACAAGTACTTCACAAAAGGGCCTTATTTGTCCTCAACAATGCATGCTATAGACATAAAAAATGTAAATAGCAGGATTTGAGAATAATACACACTCTGTACGAATTCATAACATGGGTAGCATGGACAAAAAAATGGATGCTATTGTGATATGGGAAGACTTCCTGCAGGATGTAGAAATTAGATTGAGACATGAAAGCCATCAGGTTAGGCTGTTTGTTTTCCTGGATGCACACTGCCAGTTTGAAATGCTGTTTGCATAAGAACATGACTCTGCCAACTCCAGCCAGCTACAGATTCCTGTCATTAGTAATAAATGACGCCAGTAGTCTTGAAAATAAATAGCATCCCGAGTTATAAGATGGCTTTGTTCCAGATGATGTTTGTTTACGTGCAGCAATTAGAGCCCAGCTGCTATAGAGAGACAGTCATAATCTCAGCTGAATTTTAGAAAATGTGGCCTTTCATTAAAGGCCCTCAAGAAATTGGATTTGTATAAATTGAAAGGGATGGACCTTGCAAAGATAAGTCAAAAGGTCTGCATAAAATCATGTACCAATACTGGCTCATCCTGGCACTCCCATCAAACTCAGTAGTGTCAATCATTCAACAAAAGACACTTGTACAGGGACTACCAGGGGGAAGAAAAAGATCCCCAAGCCTATAAAGCAACTATATGAATTCGTATTTATGTAGTACGCCAGCCTTTTCAAGTGGTGTCAGTTCTAAGCCTTTTAATTATGTAATGATTTGCTGTAGTATAAATTCATGGAAGTAAAGGAGAAAGAAAAGGTAGGAGGAGGAATCAGAAGAGCGTATTCTAAGAGAAAAGTGGTAGAAGTTCATATGGGAAGTAAATGTAACTCCAAATAGTGGGTTGTTGGAAAAGGCACAACACATTTTTGCATAGAAAAATATATGTCATGACTTTTATGACAACCCAATAGAAATAAACAAAATATTACTCTAAAGTTGCACTCTAGAATCAGAGGGAGGATGGGGTTGTCATTGAGCGTGTGGTTGGATACATTTGTACTCTCCAAGTTGTTTTTCTCATATTTCCCCTTATCCATTCTTCCACACAACTTTCAGGATCTGACAACTTGATTTGTGGGATGGGCAGTGGATTTGTAGTTTAGGGGATTTGTCACTGCACGGAAGGCAGAATCTGTTGAAAAGATACTTCTCTTCCTCTTTGATTTACAGAAAACCTCACACTCACTGAGAAGATAATTCTAAGTGTCCCAGATAGAAGCCATTTTGTATCTGGGTTTGTAGATGGTCTTTTAAGCCAATAGAGCAATTTATTTTAAAACCAAACTTATCAGTACGAAAAATTAGTAAATTGCATATGATAAGTGTTGTTTCTGACAACTCTTTTTTTTTAGAGAGAGAGAGAATTTTACTACAGGGTGCATATGCTCACCAATGAGACAGAGAGACAGAAAGTAGGACACCACTCCCTGGGAGGATGGCCATGCCACAATCCCTTCTTCTCCATTCTCCTCTTGGGACTCTGGGCACACATGCACATGTGCCTGGAGTATTTTAAGCTGCTGGCCTGGGATTCAAACCACAGTCAAATATGTGGGAATGCAGCGACATAATCATCCCACCATCTGTTGATCCCTGTTTATGACATCTCTTAAAGCATGAAGAACCTAACAACATTGGGCACACATCACCTCCTTGACACATCGACTAAAATAGCATTTCTTTCTTAGGGAGCATGGATAGTTCCCACTTCACTCATTAATTTATTTCTTTCGTCGCAAAAGCTATTTGATTTGGTGATAGATAAAATTGGATTCAAGGAGGGAAAGGTGACTTCTGAATAGAATTGAAGGTAAAGATTTTAGGTGCCTGGGGAAATAAGTTCCTTTTCTCTATTCTTGGGCAGTGTCCTGGGAAATAGGAAGAATTTTGAAACCTCTAGGGTGCCTGAAGTAAAGGAAATCCCAGACCTTATCAAAAATGCACCAATCTATTTTACATTCCGGAAAGCGTACTGAATCAAGATTTAAGGATCCATAGGCAATGAACCAACAGTCACCTCCACTATTACCAGCATGGACATAAAGAGCCCATGACTAGATGGGCTTCCCAGGAGCAAACATGGGATCTTGGTACAATCTGTGGCAAAATAGGGGCATATACTTAAATGACCTGAGACGAAATTTCTCACCAACCTCAGCAAGTCAGACCCTTGGATTTGGAAACTGATTTAAGAAAATAAATAAAAGTCATACATCTTGCATGCTGAATTCATGAACTTGGAATGCACTATATACAGCATAGAAATTGATGAACAAAGCGATAAAAAGAGTTCAATTTGCTTCAAGTCAAAACTCAGATCTTAATGACACCCCAAAAGACCTATTTTCTTGATGGAAGTAAATACAGATCTTTTTTTAAGAAACAAAATCAAGGGACCAGTAGTTATGTAATGGCTATGTCGCTGGACTCCCACGTAGTTGACCGCGGTTCGCATCCCAAACCCAGTGGCTTAAACTCACGCGCATGGGCGTGCGTGCCCAAGATCCTGAGAGGAGAATAGAGGAGAAGGGATTGCGGTGTGGCCATCCCCCCCCGGGGGGGGGGCGATTTCTTGCTTTCTGTCTCTCTGTCTCTCTCTGTCGGTCTGGCGAGTGCACGCACCCTATAGCAAAAACCTCTCTCAAAAAAAAAAAAGAAAAAAAAAGAAAAAAAGAAACAAAATTAAATTTCTTTAAGTAAGGAGATTTTTAGAAAACATCTAAATGGAGACAGCTGTTGTGGCACAGTGGTAACACAAAACTCTCTGGTGCTGGACCCACATGGAAAGGTTGTGGGTTGAGATCCAGAGGTTTCCCTGTACATACCAGACAAGCATACACATGCCCATGATTCAGGTTAGCTGGGGCTGGCTGTGGCTCGTGGCCTGAATACTCTTGAATAGTAGGTTGAAGGTGCTTTCTGTCTCTCTCATAGAAGAAATAAACAAATACTTAAACTTAATTATATACATATAATTTCCAGGTTCATTTACTAGCATGTCTCAATCTTTAGAACCAAAGGAATTGTTTTCTCCTGCTGACAGCACTGTTGATGCCTTCTTGGTGATACTGGACTGAATGCCACTGTTCTGTGGCCCTTACCATCACACAGGACCAGAAGCAGGTGAGCCCAGGGCTCTTCAGACTGCCTGACAATTTCTGGAGAATCTCATGTACTATAGAGGATCAGACCCACTGTATTGGATTACACTTAGCAGGCTCCAAGACAGCTTTTAAAATTCCATCTTTTTCGTCTGATAGTGTGACCTACTAAAGTGCTCTAACCTAAGTGCATCAGTTGTGTGTATGCACCAAAGCAGATAACATTGCAAATAAGAGTGCTGTGCTATCTGGCTTTATCACATTTAACGTGCCTTTTGAAGTTAAAAACAAGATTATCCTGTAAATGCTTGGCAAGCCACAGCTAATCCTCATCTTCATGAAGGAACATAAAAGGACACCTGAACACTCAATATCAGCTCATGGTTTTGCGTGTTATTAACGTGAGGGGTGAATTTGGTGTCACCGTGGTAAGACAGCAACATCACTATTCTAGTTCCACTAGTCATAACAAGCAAGGCATTTTTCTTTCATAAAACGTGTGCAGTGATCTACTTTCATATCAAATCCATTAAAGATGTGGAATGGCATTGCCTCCACTTGGAGGAACTAGAAATTTCAAACCACAGTTTATGGCAATAGACCTTAAACAATCAGAGATAGTAATTTTGCTGATGTGATTTTTAGTGTTAGACTTTTTCCAGGTGGCTTTCTGTGTCTTTGCTAAATAGCAAACCAATCTTTTCTGTTGCTTCCCAACAGCCTAAGGCTTTTTGGTGGTGGTATGTTTAGGAAAAGAGACAATCTGTCTGAAAGGTTAAAAAAGGTGGGTGCTACATGGAGAACTCATTTATTTGTAGACCCTTCCGATTCTCATCATCATGTAAGAATCAAAGGAAACTGAGACTAAAGAGCTCTTTAATAATCTACAGACCTAGTAAAATTTCATAATTAATTAGTAAAAACAAAATGTACTGGTCTAACTTTAATCACATATTTCTGGTTTTTTGATATAAAGACCTTGCATTTTTCAGGTGGGTGTGAGTTAAAGATTTTCTTGCTAATTTTAAACTTCAGAGAGTATTGATTAAAATAACTTGTGTATGTGTGTGTGTGTGTGTGTGTGTGTGTGTATCTGTCTCTATCAAAAAAGATGAATGAGCCTATAATTTAATCAATTAACTTGAAATTTTTTGTTTTTCAGATTGCTAGAGGGCACATGTTTCTATCAGAGAGAGAAAAAAGGGGAAAGGGGAAAAGCATTCCCCAATGGGAGGAGACCATGCCACAATCCTCCTACATTTCTCCATCCTGTCAGGAATTGGGGCATGCACACAAACATGTACCAATATGTGTCTCAAGCCACCAGGGCCAGATCTTGAATCATGTTTGGTCATGTGGGACCTAGCTCCCTTAACCACTAGGCTAAGTCTAGTCCAAGTCTGAACTTTTAAAATGTCTGTTTTAAATATGCCTGGATTTAATTTGTAAATATGACTGCATGGTGACACAGAAAAGTCAATGACATTGAAAGAGGACTTTGTAAGAAGAGCAGTCATGTCACTATGCAGGGCCATGTGGAGAAGGATTAGGGTTGAATAGGAGGCAGAAGGAGTGAGGGGAAGTCACAGGCAAGAACCTTGATTATGACGGTGGTGGGAAGTTATTGAGTGAGGACACCCTTTGTTGGGCAGCAAGTAAAACATAGAAAGATGTTGAGTTTGTGTTTGGAAAGTTTTTAACACGATATTATTAAATCTGTGAAAACACAAGATGACATCTTTGGCTATTAATTTGTGTCATGCCTTCAAGACACCAAATCTTTCCTTACAGAATATTAAGAATAATGATTGCAATGATGTAAGCTAACATTAATCAACATAATGTTTTTTAAAAATATTACCAATAAATATTCTTCCAATCCTTTGAAATTATGTTTATTAAGTACTCATACCAACTTTTCTGTAGATGCTTAGAAAAACTCAGAAATTTTATCCAAAACTTTTTAAACTGTGCTAAATAAGTCCATTAGATTTCATTTAATGCATTCATTTTCTTCAATGCATCAGGACATTATTGATATTTTTCTTCTCAAATGTTACTGTTTAACTTCATTATTGTTCTTGATCTGGTTACTGACTGTCCTGGGTACTATTTTGAACTATGCAACCCTCTTTAACACCAGTAAATTATATATATTAGTGGAAAGCAATTTTTCATTTAATATTTTATGTCATGCTACCCATAAACTCTTAAGTGGTATTGAAAACAATGCTCTTTTGCTTCTGTTAAGGCTAGAAATGAGCTCTGATTAAATGTACATTTAAATTGCTGTTTGCTGGTACTATGCACATAGGAGTTTGTGTGTGTGTGTGTGTGTGTGTGTGTGTGTGTGAGTGTGTGTGTGTTTGAACGGTTCAATTAGTATTCTGTGGTAATCTGCTCACATACAGAAACAGCATTTAAGCAGAGGGCTTGACATTCAGAATCAATATTGTGCTGAACATTTAAGTGTCACAGCAAATATCAATAGGTCCAAAGTTGCTCATATGCTGGGCAAAGACTAATTGGCAATGTGATCAGAATGACCAAATTGTTTCCAAATTCCTCCAGCGGGAGCTCCCTCCTTCACTCATATCCAGATTCTGAAATATCACAAGGTTGGCTAATACAGGTGCCCACAATGGCTCTATACACCTGCATTCCCTAGGAGTGCAGCCACTCAATCCAAAACACACAGACTTAATTGTGAGCCATCAGCCTGTGGATCTGGTACTCTTTGTCCAAGTGAATAGCCATCTCTGTTCTTTAATTTTATGCTTTTATTTGAGATTTTTAAAAAAGACTTTGAAAAAGAAAAGTGTTAAAACTAATTGAACATAAAAAATCTAGAGGTCCCTGGATACAATCCATACTACAATCAAAGTCAAATGAAGATGTGAGCTATGACTTACTCAGACTGAGTAGACATATTGAAAATGACCATCAAATTTAACCTTTAAGATATTCAAAGCAGAAACCAGCAGTTAGCGTAATGGCTATGTCGCTGGACTCCCATGTAGTCAGCCACGGTTCGAGTCGTTTCTGCTAAACCGGAGTGCATACAATTTGCATCACTGAAATGATCTTGGATTAGTACAATGAAGTACAACTGTCTGACCGCCCCGCCCCCCACACACACACATACACACACACACAGATATGGTCCTGACTGGTTAGATTACTGATAACGTCAGTCTCAGACAAGTTTCTAAACTGTACTAAATAACTAGGTACAATTCAGAAACTCAATTGTATTTTCAAATGAAAATTTTATATAATGTCATAGCAATCAAAAGAAAATAATGGAACAGAATAGTGTCAACTGTGAGAAGAGAAAGCAGTGGTCACCGTGTGGGGCTGTGGAAGTGGTGGGCCACACACACTGGGAAGGTCAGGTGACTCCAGGTAGGAAGCATTGGATTTGCTCTGGTACTTTTAGCTCTGGGGCCAGTCTAAGGCCTTTTTCCAGTGTGGCTCTCCAGGGTTTATCCCAAAGTGTTTCAGTGAGCTAGTTTGAGAAGGGGCCATGCTTTCTGTTTTCTGTTTCTTCTTTCACACAGCCTCCTCCCCCACAACCAAAAAAAAAAAAAAAAAAAAAAAAAAAAGTTACTCTAAATGACAAGAAACAGGTGGTGTCTGGGAAAGTGTAAGAGACCAGGACATGAAGACATGAAGTTCTGCTGCTCTCATTCCTTCTTTGTTATCTTTAATATTGCCACATAACTTCCCTAAGTGTCAGTATTTTGTTACATGCAGAAAATAATAAATGTCTTATTTACCTTTCAGGGATCAAATAAGATTATTAGAGTCATGCGAATATAGCGCATTGTTAGTGTTGCTAATTTCCACCGCTCATTTATTTTAAAGTTTAGATTTACACTATTTAGACCTTCTTAAAAACTAGAGTTGAGTTTAACCATTTGAAGAAGGTCCATTCGTATCAGCCATCTTATAAATAGATCATCTGTAAAATATTGCTATAAAACAGTTCATTTAAGGATCAGCTTTTCAGTAATATTTTTTAACAAAATGTCCTTCATTCTGCAGGTTTGAGTTCCTGAAGCATGTCCTCCAAATTCAAGTATGAAATGGAGTCATGAACACATTAATCAGAGAACAAATCCTTTAAGAACAAAGTTCAGTAGTTCCAGAAGAATAAGGCTCTGAATCCAGGCACTTCTCATCCCAATTCTGAGTCACACAAAGCTGCATCTGTAGTGTCGAAGGGTCTTAAAGGTAGACAGTCAAGGAGATTATGAGCATCCATGTATTTGAGTTTGCTTTTGTATTATTCAGTAAAATAGTCACTGTGTATAAAACCACTTTTTAAAAAGGAGAATATAAAAATGATTAAGAGTGCCCTGCTTTGAAAAAAAAAAAAAAAGATGGCCACAGCTATAGTGGTGTGAACTACTAAAAGTGCTATGCTCCACAGACTGGCACCATATTACAGGTATGGGTTTTGTTCCTGGTCCATCTTAAAAGACAGAAGTCCGGAAACTTGGGAGGCTGAGACAGAAGGATCACAATACATCAAGACACTTTCATTAAAAAAGAGAGATGATGAAGCTATAGCACTTTGTGAAAACATAAATGTTAAACTACTCACTGTGAAAAACTCCTCAGGCCAGCCCAGCCTCTTTGGTGCAGTTAGCAGCATACTGAGCTGTAAGTCTGGAAGCCACATAGTGAACTGTGGATTTAGATTCCTGGCCTAATAGAACTGAAACACACCAGACATGTGCATGCATGTCCAAGATCCTGATGAGCTGGAGGGCTAGAGAAAGGGGATAGCAGTGAGAGGAGACTCCATTGAGGATGCCTCTCTCTTTTCTTTTCTCTCTCATGAGCAGACACATACTATCATAAACAAAATAAACTGTAAAAAAAACCTCTAGGCCTGGGACCAGCAAATGGCATAATAGTTACCTCGCTGGACTCCCACATAGTCGACGGTTCAAGACTCAGACCCAGTGGCTTGAAACTCATACCCAGCATGTGTGTATGCCTGCCCAAAGTCCCAGGAGGAGAATGGAGGAAAAGGGATTGCAATGTGGTTATAATAAAAATAAAAATCTCTCTTAAAAAATTATCCAGGTCTTCTTCAACTAGGTCTTAAACCTGGGCCTATCCCAAAATAATACTTTCTCCCTATGAGTACAGATTTGAATAATGTCCCCCAACAAAAACATCTCAAGCCTTAACCTGTGATTATGACTCTATTTGGAAAGCAGGTCCTCATAGATGTAATCGATTTAATAAGGTCATACTCGAATAAGGAGGGCTCTAAATAAAATACGACTAAGAGGAAAATTTGTAAAAAGAAAAACATAGGGTAGAGGGCTATGTGAAGCAGAGACTATACAATTACAGAACTAGAATTATACAACTATAAACTTGAGAATTCAAAGGATTGCTGCCAATACCTAGAAGGTAAGAAGAGGAAATGAGGATTTTTTCCTAGACCCTTTCAAGAGCATGGCCTTGCTGACTTGCTTTCACTTTTAGTCCTCATAATGGTAAGAAAATAAATGTCTGTTATTTTAAGCTACTAGTTTGTGGTTCTTTGTTATGACAGCTTTAGGAATCTAATACACTAGGGGAATTAAACCCGCTATTTCCCTTTTACAGCAAATGTCATTTAGATAGCCAGCAAAATTGATTCAACAGATACCAATCTAGAATAAAGTAGGATTGAGTGCCAACAGGATTTGGAAGGACTAGAGAGATCAGGGGACAAGGAAATTACAGAACTGAATACTTCATTAAAGCTCATTTCTTAGGGTTAATTATATGAAGCTTAATCTAACTCACTTTACTGGGAAAATGCTGAAGAAATATTACTTGAGCATTGACAATATTAATCATCTTTTTCAGTAAAGCAGTCAGCATGGTTGGCCCTGCATTTCCCTGTCTCTCTTTTCAGCTTCCCAGAGTGGATCTGCCGGCTCCTCAATAGCCCATGCCCACCCTGCACCTATCCCTGACCAGACTAAAATCAACATCAGCTCCATCATTTGCTACAATTTACAAAAGGGAGAGAAGGGGAGGGAGGAAAGTCAGACATTACAATAATTGCTTTTACATACATGGGTTAATCATTAAGAGATTTGACACTCATATCTATTCAGCCTCTTTTACTAAACATTTCTTTTTTGTCCATTGGTTTTCATTTTTGCCAGAGGATGTGTTCACTCACTAGAAGAAGAAGAAAGAGAGAAAATAAGAAAGCGCCCCTCCATGGGGAATGATAATGCCACAATCCACTTTTCTCCATTGCTCTGTCTTTTTGAGATTTGGGACATGCATATACATGTGCTGGCACATTTCTCAAGCTACTGGATCCGGGAATCATATCGTGCAGTCAGTCACATGGAATCACATCACCTTAACCACCACGCCACTGACTGACCCCTAAGCATTTTTTAAGTGTCTGGCATTAAACCAAATTTTCAGGATTCCAAATTGGACAAGATAGTAATGATCCCTGTCCTCTCTACCACTTAAGTTTATTTTTGTCTGATTCTGGGAATTACATCTTGGTCTATTTTCTGGTCTGTGGACTCTGAGCCTCACATGACCCAGGTTCTAGTATTCAGGAGAAACATCTATCAGAATACAAGCCGCAGTTAGGTTTCTTTAGTTGACTAGATGGGGCTTTTTTCCTGACAATTCATTTCAGTTCGGGGTTTGCCCTGTTCTCTTTACGGCGTGATCACCACTGTGGCACCAAATCCAGATCTAGAACTCACTAATGACTGAAGAACTTTGGCTTGCATTTATCTCAGCTTTCTTCTTCTAGAGTTAGACTGTCCTCCTACTATATTGCATTTCCTTAACTATGTATTACATGTTTCACATGGACATCAGATATATCATTCTAAAGAGATGATACAAAACATTATAGATAATGATGTTTTCTGTCACATGGAGCTTATCCCTACAGAAAATAATAGTCCTAGAAAAATCAAAAAGTTCAGAACAAAAATCTTAAAAGTACAAAGACCAACAAAAAAATCCCTGCAGAACAAAGTCATTCTATTAAAACAAAAAAATAAATAAATAAATTTTTAAAAAAAGCAAGGAGATGAAATGAAAATGAAAGAGGTTGGGGAAGACTTTCCTAAGGAGATGTTTACATTGATATTAAAAGGAAGAATGGAATCAGCCCTACAATTATGAGTAAAATCTCGTAAGACCAAAAAGCCTATGCAAAGACCCCAAAAAATTTCAGCGCATGCTGTATTCCAAAAAGTAAAAGAAGATAACGTAGGTAAGCCTTAGTCAGTGAATGGAAAGAAGACCTCATTAGCTTCCCATTGCTGCAATCTCAGTTACACAAGCTTAGTGGCCTAAAACAACATGTGTTCTACTTCTGGAGACTGAAAATCTTCAATGAGTCTCTCGGGGCTAAAATCAAGGTTGAGTCACAGCTGTGTTCCTTTGGAAGCTCTGGGGAAGAACCCATTTCCTAGCCTTTCCAGCTTCTATAGGGTACCTGTGCTCCATTACTGATAGCCCCCTTCTAGCAAGCATATCACTCCAACCTCTGCTTCTATTGTTCACATCTTTACTCTGACTCTGCCTCCCTGCCTCTCTCTTCCAAGAACCCCTGTAATGACAGGGGTTACATCGTGGCCACCCAGATAAATCAAGCTAAGTTCCTGATCTCAAGATCCTTGACTTACATCTGCAAAAGTCTCTTTGCCAGTTAAATTAACATTTCCAGGTCTGGGGAATTAGTTTTTTTGTTTGTTTGTTTGTTTGTTTTGTTGTTTTTTTTTTTTTTTTTGAGAGGTTTTTTTCGCTATAGGGCGCGTGCGCTCGCCAGACAGAGAGAGACATAGAGACAGAAAGCGAGAAATCACCCCCCAGGGGGGATGGTCACGCCGCAATCCCTTCTCCTCCATTCTCCTCTCGGGATCTTGGGCACGTACGCACACGCTCCCGGTGTGAGTTTTAAGCCACCGGGTCCGGGACGCGAACCGCGGTCGACTACGTGGGAGTCCAGCAACATAGCCATTACACTAACTGCTGGTTCCCAGGTCTGGGGAATTAGGACATAAACATTATTCTACCTACTCTAGCGACATAAGACAATATTGAGGTATCTGAACATTTATATGGGGAATATAGGTCATAAAAAGTAATTGGGATTCTTTTTCAATGAAAATAAGAAGCTCCGGGATTTTTTTAAAAAAGGAAAAAAATGTTTCCGAACATACATCTTTTTTTCCAAAAATTATACTACTATCTGAAGGAAGAATTTAAGATGGGAAAGAGGGCTAATTAGAATTAGGGAGGATATTATTCCTGTAAATTAGATAAGAGATGGTTCATGTCCAGGCTAAAATTATGGTAAAAGACAAAAAGAGTAAAAGGAAAATTTAGTGAAATCAACTGAACAAGATACGAGAGTACATACATTGAGTGAAGGAAATGTCAAAAATCAAGGCTAACTCGTAGTTTTTAAGTAATTAGTTCATGAGAAGGAAGGTAAAGGGCAAGAAGGGAGTGGAAGAAAGAGGATGAGGAGAGAGAGTGATCTAGTTCTACACTTCCAGACACCAATCACTGGCCTCTGGCCTATTTTAGACTCCACTATCATCTCTACCCTTGGGTTCTTACCTCTCTGATTGGTTGTTTTTTTTTTTTTTTTCTCTTTAAATTTATTTATTTTTTACATTAATTCACTATACATCATTACAGCATACAGATGAATTTTCCATCCAAAATACACTGTGTATTGGCTCAATCAAGCACATCAACATACATGTTATCAGCAAATAATTTTCCAATTCTTATGTCTTGTATACTTTGCTTTTCGTTTTGCCATCCTTGATTCCCCCTCCTGAATTACATTCTCACCCTTCCAGAATGTTGTATTAGGCTTCTCTTACTCATTTAAACTCTAGTTCTAGCTTTGGTGTACCTCTTCTGTTGCTGTTAATACAAAGAGACTTTAAAAAGTTGATGGGAAAGTGGAGCTTAAAGTATAAGAGTTTTGGAACCAGCAGTTAGCGTAATGGCTATGTTGTTGGACTCCCATGTAGTTGACCATGGTTCAAGTCCCAGACCCAGTGGCTTAAACTCACACCAGGTGCATGTGTGTGCGTGCCCAAGATCCCAAGAGTAGAATGGAGAAGAAGGGATTGCAGCGTGGTCATCCTCCCAGGGGGTGATTTCTCGCTTTCTGTCTCTCTGTCTCTCTCTGTCTTTCTGGCCAGCACACATGCCCTATAGCAAAAACTTCTCAAAAAAAAAAAAGATAAAAAAAAAAGAATTTATTTCAGCACAAATTATTTTTGAAATCCATGCATGGTTTTCTTTAATAATATGTATTTTTCATGAACTTCTTAAAAATTCCTTCATGATTCCCACTATTCATTAAATGTGAAATGTTCTATGTTCCTAAGTTGGTAAGTTATGATTGGAAAGACTTCCCATTTAACAATCATCCATAAAATAATAATGACTTTCTAGGAGAAAAGCCTCAGGTTTCCAGATAATCCCAGGACTACTGAAGGCCTCTCTATAAAGGAAAGGTGTTCAACAGGAAAGGAAACTCATCAGTTCCAGAATTCAATAAATTCAGAAGAGATTTTGAAATATTCAGTCTAATGTCCTTTACCCTGTAGGTGGGGAAACTGAAGCTTCAACTTCTGTTCACTGTTTGAGAGACAGATGCAGAGCAGGAACTAAACCCTCAGGCAAAAAAAAAAAAAAAAGTTTTCATGATTGGGACATTTTCTACTGAACCATGTTATTTCCAGACCAATAAAAATAACAATCTGATGCCAGCATGTTTTTCCCCCATAGAGATAATAATGATGAGAAGAGATATGGAATATCAGTTCGTTTTCTGTAGTCTGTGAGATTAAAAAAAAATAAAATAAATAAATAAAACCTTTCCTGCAGATGAATAAGCCCACAGATATCTCTTTATGCATAGAAAGAAATTGGGGATAATTGTGCTGCCCTAGCTAGAGAATAAGCCATAAATTGTTTCCATCATGTTATGCTAATGAAAGATGTCCAGTCAGCAGCCTAGACACTTAAATCGTTCTCTTCTAGAGAAGGGCAATACCAAGCCACAAAGCATGTTTGGAAGGTGGGCTGTGGGGTGCTAATTCAATTTCCATAACCAATGCAATCCTTGACCCTCTTTCTCAAGTTCCAGCAGCTCCTGATGATCATCAATTATGAAGGTGTTTTTTGGATACACTATGAACTTAACTAAGACCAATAACTCATTTCATAAGTCACCGAACAGTTGACAAAGGATAATGACTTTCAGTCAATCTTAAGCTGAAAATAGATTCAAACCAAAGACATAAAGGTGAAAGTCCTCTACCCAGTGTCCATTATTCAGTTCTGTGGTAGTTAATTTATGCTTAATGCAATTGTATATTTGAAAGCTGAAAAGATCCAAGTGATAATTAATCTTCAAGGATGCATTTAGCTCTGACTTGTCTTTCTGAATGCTTTCCCTCAATTTCCTTTGGAAAGTGGCATTTGCAAACTCTCCCACATTAAATAGGTGTGACTCTGTGTCCAGAGGTCAGTCAAGTACAGAATGTTTATGTAGAACTCATTGCAACAGCAGAGTAAAATTCAATTCAAGTTTCAGAAACATGAAAATGTTAGTGTTTCAGTGATTGTTTTCATTTATATTGTGCTGAGGAATAATTGATAAGGATTTTTTTTTAACTTCATTCATTGTTTCCCAAATCTATTACTTATTAAGATCCCTTTGAGATAATAAATATACAAATATGCCATTAAGAGTATTGAAATGTTTGAACAAAATAATTATGTTATTAGTGGACTTAAAAAAAACTATCTATGAATAAACATTGTTAGAAAATTACTACATGTATTGTTAAATGTTGTAAAGATCTCTGTTTGCACAGTACAAAACTATTCTCAAAATTGTGCTAGCTAACAAAGACATCAAAATCCTCTAATCCAAGCCTCTCTTCTTAAAAATGAGAGAACTGAGCTCTAATGTGTTCACATGATTTCCCCATACTCAGTTTATACAGTCTAAACCAAGTCTTTTGATAAGAGTTCACACTACCTCACCCACATCAAGTTCTGTTGAAATAATGCTAACAATAAATTAACAAATCAAACAATTAGTTTTATATATATATATATGTATATGTATATATATATATATATATACACACACACACACACACGCACACACACACACACACATTCCTAAATGTATACCACTTAATCTGTGAATTCTTTGTAAATATCTGTTGTTTCTGCCAAATGAGTTGTGTC
Organism: Tupaia belangeri chinensis; assembly: GCF_000334495.1. NCBI lineage: Eukaryota > Metazoa > Chordata > Mammalia > Scandentia > Tupaiidae > Tupaia > Tupaia belangeri. The sequence continues at coordinate 2,486,714 of NW_006159585.1, read as the reverse complement.
TTTTGTTTGTTTTCTAAGAAACTGATCAGTCTAGTAGTGCTTAGTGATCATAGACCATGTGCTAGATAGCACTTGTGGTAATTTGAGTAAAGAACCAAAAATAAATAAGGCACCGATTAGTCTTAAAATCATATTGGGGGTAATAACAATGTCAACAATAAAATCAATACTGGAACAGCAATTCAAGGTTGGAAGGGGGGGAGACTGTGCCAGAGGAGATTTTCAGTAAGAATTATAATTGATATAATTTTAAAACTTGTATTCAGATGAATAGAGGGAACTAAACATTGGAACCTGGAGAAAAAAAAAAAAAGGAAAGCAGCAAGAAGTTGCTATTTTGGAAGGAGAGAGCAAGCCCTTATCAGGTACCAGTCTGCTAGTGCCTTAATGTTGGACTGCCCAAACTTCAGAACTATAAGATAAATTTTTGTTGTTTATAAATTACCCAGTCTAGTCTATTTTGTTATAAAAACCCAAGCTGGCTAGGAAGGTAGCATCTTTTTTTTATTATTATTATTTTTTTCTTTTTGGAGAGGTTTTTGCTATAGGGCGTGTGCGCTCGCCAGACAGACAGAGAGAAACATAGAGACAGAAAGCGAGAAATCACCCCCCAGGGTGGATGGTCACGCCGCAATCCCTTCTCCTCCATTCTCCTCTCGGGATCTTGGGCACGCACGCACACGCGCCCGGCGTGAGTTTTAAGCCACCAGGTCCGGGACGCGAACCGCGGTCGACTACGTGGGAGTCCAGCGACATAGTCATTACGCTAACTGCTGGTTCCCGGAAGGTAGCATCTTTATGAGCTTTTCTAATTCTAGTTATAGCTAAAAAATAGTGATATTTGACCATTTTGTTTAGCTTAAATATTATGGTTTTTACTTTCTCATTATTTTCTTAAGAACTCTGGAGAAAAATGTGTCCAAAACCCATAGCCTGATAATGTATAAAATTAGGTAAATACATAAAGGTTATTATAATTTTGTAATACATAGCATTTTTAAAGGGGATAATCATGCACATAAATAGACAAATTTAAAGAGCACCTGCTAGAATGCTAGTCAGTATTAATATTGCAGTTCACTAAAACCTGTTCTCTCCCTGAGGAATGAATTCCTTGTTTCAGCATCATGAGAAATGTCATAGGTCTATGCCACTCATATTCCTTACTTTAAGTCTTCCCTGAAATGTTAGGATTTCAGACATTGACACCAGGAGCAAAAGACACCAGCTATTCCAGGTTTGTCAAAAGACATAAGCCACCCAGATATTGTATTCTAAGTCCTCTTTTTATTTAAGATTTATTCCTTTCATAAGTAAAATCATGGTAGTGCAAAGATCATGTCATTTTTTTTACGCACTTAATGATCCAACTATAAAAAGCACTCCAAAACTGTTTACCTCTTTCTTATCTTCCCAACTGAACCACCTCTGTCTATGTGGCATATATCAAACGCGAACTCTCAGCTTGGCATACAATTTGCATAGAATAAATACCTATGCACCTACACCTTCTTTCAGACCAAGAAGCACAATCTGGCAAATAAAGTCATTTCGAAATAACACTTTTGTTGCCATTTCTTAAGAAGCATAAATATGTTTAAATATGTAATTCATGGACAGCATTTCCAAAAATTTCATGTACCCATCAGTCTACTTCACTCACAATCAGCAACTGGTATTCTAACAACTTTCTCTTTAAACCTCCTCAAGAAGAAAATAAAATGTAGAAGGAAAAAAAAAAAACTAAATAAAAATTTTCTTCCACACTCAGCTTGTTCAAATTTTCTCTCTTTTTTTTTAACTTCTCCATTAAATAGGTCAACCCTTACCATGAATCTTATTTTACACTCAAACTCATGCTCTTCTGAAAATTCATTCTCAGATTTCAAATATTCAGCCTGGCCCAAAAAATCCTCCTCAGAAAAAGGAATGGACTGAGAAAAATATTCAAGCAAAACTTGGAGAGAATGATGCAAAAAAAGAATAATCAATGGATATAGACACCCTAAATTCCTGTTAAGAGGATGCTCTAAACACTTACATGGTAATTACATCCTCAGAACCATATACACCTGCCAAGCTCCTATCCCCACTTTCACATTCACTCCCTTTCTTCTCCTTTCTTTCACCATCAAACTTTGATTTATGTCTCACTGCTCTAGCTCCAAATTTGTGACCAAAAGCATCACCACTGTTTTGGTGGTGATTCGCACCCATAACCCATGGTCATGTTATTCTCAAAAATCTTCCTTCTAGTTGAGTACTGCTTTATGAATTATTTTCATGCACATGCTCATATTTCTCATGTAATGAACATAGACATCTGACAATTCTCAGAAATTTTTTAATTTGGAGTTTGTGATTCTGTAATCCAATGGAGATAGTATTTATCTAGGTATGTTAAGAAATACTACCACAAGGCTCAGCCTGGTGACACAGTCAGTAGCAAACTGAACTACAGTGCTGGAAGCCACAAGACTGTCCATGGGTTTGGATTCCTGGGTCAGCCTGAAAATACGCTAGGCACATATACAGGTACACAAGATTTCTATTTTTCTCTCTCTCACCATCTCTGTCTCTCATGTATGTGTATGTGCTCTTTTTCATGAATAAAAGTAACCTTAAGAAATCATACAATATGACAACCATTTTTTAAAGAATCAGATAATAATTTAATCATGATACAGATATTTTTCATGTATTTATTTCTGTTGTCAGTAGCATTCCTGACATATAATCTTCCTGCAAAGGATCAAAGGATGCAAAAGTACTTTAGCACTTTGGCCTAAAGATTTACTTGACAGAAATGTGTACTTTTAAATTACTGCCTTGTTCTCTGAAGATTCCTAATGCTTGCCTTCTTTGCACTTTGTGTTTAGTGTTTCATTTCAGCATTGAAGTCTTTATGCTTAAAGACATCTCTAGATGGAAGGTATGCATGATTTGAAGAGAAACATTCAAACAATAATAATTCTAATAGGTTCATGGTCTGATAACAATATGCAGCATAAATTGCAAGAGGTACAGTCAAGAATCATTTCCCAAACTCAACAGTCTGGGATATTATTTTGTTCACTCAGCTAATACTGTTATTGATCAACTTTCCTTAAACATAGTACTATGCTTTATTTGATATTAGGAACATGACCACAGACCTCATGAAGATATCATCTGCATTCTTGTTAAAGGTAGAACACACCCTCAGTGGAACTAGTTAGTAAAGGAGGTATTGAGCAGGAGAAATAGTGCTTGAACATGAGACAACTTGATTTACATTAAGGAGACATAAATAAAAAGAAAAATAAATAAAATTCCAAATGGGTAGATGGCTCCAAAGCACCATGAGAGGAATATACCATATTCATTTACAGGTCATGTTTATGGCTGTGAAAACCTTACATTACTCCTAAATATTTTGTGCAGCCAAGATATTTCATAAAGTGGCTTTAGTGGAAAAATCACAACTGATTTTTAAGTTCTTCTATATTTTGATAAGTTCTTAGCTCACTCTACATCTGTATGTTATGAAATACCTAGCCATCAGAAGCTGCATTTCCGGGATAAAGGAAGGACTCCATCAAATCAGTGAATATTAATGACCTTTAAAAAAAATATGTCAACCTTCCCCTAAGAGAACTGATTATGTATTTGGGATTGTGTGGACACAAAAGCACAGACTGACAGAGCTGTCAGGGAACTGAACTATCATGTGATCAAATCTTAGATGGAGAGATGAAGAAAATGGTTATAACTCTTGCTTCAAGCTACATCATTAATTAATGGGAAAGATTGGGTCAGGAACTGTATCTTTGGTTTACAGTAAAGGAGGTGAACAGGGTTCCGTAGTCACTATAATATAGAGAAAGGAATTTCTCTATTTTCCATTTCTTTCATTATGATTTCATGATAAACATGGTCCTTATCAAAAACATCTGGGGAGCACTTACAGTTAAAGTCTCAAAAAAGACACCAGAGTACATATTTTAAAGCATAGAGAAAGTGTTGTAAAAATAAGGATATAAAGGGACCAGACAGTGGTGCACTGGTAACATCATGCTCTGCAATGCGGGTCCCACATAAAAAGGGTGTGGGCTTGCATCCCAAGGCTTCTCTGTATATGCTGGGTATGATGTGTGTGTCCATGATCTGGGTTCATGGAGGCAGAGGTGGATCACAGTGTGAAGACTCTGTTGGGAGTACCTCTTTTGCTCATTCTCAAAGAAGAAATAGACAAGTAAGTTTTGTAAAAAAAAAAAAAAATGAGAATATTGGGGCTAGAAGGTGGCATGATGGTTAAGACTCTGGACTTCCATGTGTCTGACCTCAGTTTGAGTTCTGGACCTGGCAGATTGAAAATCACATCAGGCGCATATGTGTGTATGCCCAAAATCCTGAGCGGAGAATGGAGGAGAAGAGGGAGAAGAGATTGCAGCATGGCCATCCTACTGTGGGGAGGGGGTGATTTCTGTTTCCCTCTCTGTCTCTCTTCAGCAAGTGTATACACCCTTATTTTGGAAAAAACATTTTATGTTCAATAAAAATTAGCAATATATGCTTATGAGACAGCACACATTCAAACCATGTCCTTTGGATCATCTTATTAAATGGGCCCTCCACGTGAAGTGAAATGTCATTAGCACTTAAATTAGTACTATGACACACCGTTCTTTTTGGAGCAAATCCTACATGTATAAGATCTAGCCTGTAAGATGCCACAACTACTTATTAAGCCCCAAGGTAGTGGATCTTGTTTCACTTACTCGTTTCTGACTCAGAACCTTAAAATTAGAAGTCTCTGACAATGAAGCATGCAAAGATTTTATGAAACTAATCTTATCGAAAGCCCAAGAGGAGTTCATTGATGCATTCAGGATGTACAAAAGAAAGACTCTCTTTCTCTCTCTCTCTCTCTCTCTCTCTCTCTCTCTCGCTCACACACACACACACACACACACACACACACACACACACACACACACCAGATTTGTTTCTATAGACTATTTATTTAAAAACAAAAGGCAGAAAAATACAATTTTTAAAGTTTTACTATATAATTTTTATTTTATTTTATACATTCAATCCCTGTATATCATTACAGCTTATGAGACAAATTTTTCCCAGCATGAATACCCTGTATATTAGTCCAGTTAAAGATATTATCATACATGTTATCATTAACAGGTAATTTTTGTGTCCCTTAAATGTTTTTCTTCTTTCTTTTCCCCTTGATTCCCTTCTTCTCATACTCCCCAATTTTATTTGTTCCAGTTACTACTATTTTTCCCCCATCAAATCACTTCTCTGTATCCCTCATACTTTTTGCCTCAATCATTTGCTTGGTTTTGGTGCTGTCCATGGTGCTTACCTCAAAACTGGACCTCAGCTCTCTAGACTGATTCAGTCTGCAGTGTCCTAATACTGTGGAGTCTACTGACTCCTATTGACCCAGGTACTTTTCTGCCTACCTGACACCTCACCACTATCTATGTACAGACTTTCATGTAAATGTTACAATCCTGCTCTCTCCTGTTTTCTTCAACTATGTTTCCCTCAATCTCACTCTCAAACAACTCTTCCACCACCCAGTTTTCCTAATTCAGCTCTATTTTTTTAAAGAGATGTTTGTTATGGGGTACATGCATTCACCAGAGAGACAGAGAGAGAAAGAAATAAATCATCCACCCTGGAGCAGGGAAGGCCACATCGCAGTCTGTTCTCCAGCAGTCTCCTCTCGAAATTTTGGGCACTTGCGCACACACACTCCCAGTTTGAGTATAAGCTGCAGGGCCTAGAACTCAAACCATGACTGACTATGTGGGAGTCCAGCAACATAATTATTACGCTGGTTCTGGTTCAGCTTTATTTAAACGGCAATTACTATTACGAGTGGAAGTGGCTTGGTACAACTCAAAGCAAACAGAGCTGAGTATTAGAAAATCTAGTTTTCAATTATAGTTCTAATACAGGGCCACATAATCTTGCCTAAAACATATAAAATCTTATAAATATAATTTTCCATTTACCAAAATTAGAATAATGGCATATTGTCTATAGTATCCCAAAAGGTAATTATAAAACTCACAAGAGGTAATAATGAGAGTCATTCCTGGAAAATAGTTACTATAATTGCCAATATTTGCAAGATTTTTATATTTTAGTCAAAATAATCAATGATTATTTTCATTTATTAGAATCTTTAATCCTTAACCCTACAAGGTAGTAGATAATGTTTTAATGTGATTTTAGATACCACTATTTTTTCCGGGTATATTAATGAATACTGGTACAGAACTAGGTTGTACTGAGAACTTTAAAGAGTAAGGTATTTGGAACTAGGAGGCACAATAATTAGAATGTGAGGGAAAATCAGGTATTATAAACTGCTTTGCTTTTCTTTTTGTCCAGGATAAGAGTATTTTATCTGTTAGAAAAATACTCCCTGTGTGGGTGTGAGGAGAGGATTTTTCTTAAATATTGATTAAATGTTTATATTACAAAATTACTGTAGGGACCAGCAGTTAGTCTAATGGCTATGTTGCTGGACTCCCATGTAGTCGACTGCAATTCAAGTCCTGGACCCGGTGGCTTAAAACTCACGCGGGGCATGTGTGTGTGCATGCCCAAGATTCCAAGAGGAGAATAGAGGAGAAGGGATTGCGGCGTGGCCATCCCCCCTGGGGAGTGATTTCTCGCTTTCTGTCTGTCTCTGTCTGTCTGGCGAGCACAAGCGCCCTATAGCAAAAACCTCTCCAAAAAAAAGACTGTAGCTGTAAGGTGGTGGCATGGTGGTTAAGATGCTGGACTCTCACATGTCCAACAGCCTTTTTTTTTTTTTATCCTTTTTTTTTTTTTTGGGAGGTTTTCCCTTTAGGGCGGGTGCGTCCGGTTTTCGCTATAGGGCGCGTGCGCTCGCCAGACAGACAGAGAGAGAGATATAGAGGTAGAAAGCGAGAAATCACCCCCCAGGGGGGATGGTCATGCCACAATCCCTTCTCCTCCATTCTCCTCTCGGGATCTTGGGCACGCACACACACGCGCCCGGCGTGAGTTTTAAGTCACCGGGTCTGGGACGCGAACCGCGGTCGACTACATGGGAGTCCAGCAACATAGCCATTACGCTAACTGCTGGTTCCCTCCAACAGCATTTTGAGTCCTGGACCTGGTGGCATGCTTTTTTCACTCTCTCTCTCTCACTCTGTCCCACTCTGGTCAAATAAATAAGTAAAGTTAAATGAGATAATTCCTTGCAAAATAAAGAAGACTTTTACAAATAAGAATTGTGGGAGTTTTATCAAAAATCATCTTTTTATGGCATTAAGAAGAAGCAGGAGAGGGAAAAGGGAATGAGGAAAGTAGAACGAAAGGAAGGACAGAATAAAGGGACAGATGGAAGGAAAGAAGGAAGGAAGGAAGGAAGGAAGGAAGGAAGGAAGGAAGGAAGGAAGGAAGGAAGGAAGGGGAAATGGAAGATGGAAAGAGGAGAGAGATGGAAAAGGAAATGAAGGAAGAGGGAAAATAAAGGAGCTATGGTTAACATGCTGAGTTACTGAAGTCATTCAGATTCTTCAATCTTGATTTATTTAACTGACAAATAATAGGACATGGGCTAGAGGATAGCTAAGGTCCTTTAAAAATCTAAAGGAAGTTTTGCAATTTAATTCTCTCTTTGGACTCCATAGAACCAGCTAGACAAACACTATTATGAACATTGCTCTTCAGTATATTTAGTGACAATGAAGAAAAAAAGAGGGTCAAGGATACTTATGCCATACAGAAAGGTTATGCACCAAAGAGTTTTCACCTTATTAAAAATGATCAAGTCTTTCAGCACAGGCTAATGTGCTAAATGCAGCCGTTGAATCTGTCTGTTAACCATTAAACTAAATAGAACACCATTTCATGCCTGACTTCCTTCAGCTCTATGAAGATTGCAGCAGCGGTTAGAAAGGTAGTGAGGACTGCAGGAGGTGAGAATCCTCTTTGTGATGGGTGGCAGTCTCCCCTGATTTAAAATTCTTTTAAAAATAACACTAATACCCTACTCACGGGAGCAGAACACCTGCACAGATGGCACTGTCTACTTGGATGATAGCACAGTTGTTTGTCTTCCTTGCAGTGAAAAAGATGGGGATAAAATGAACAGGTAACACAAAGCTTCAGAGATTATAAACACTGTAGTACACTGGTCTGGAAGCAGACAGTTAAATGAATAACCCTTTACATTGCACAAAGCCAGTGTGACTCAAGGCAAAATTGAAAATTATTAAATCCGAAATTCCCTCTGTCACTCCAAGGCTCCATTTTTAAGCTCTCTTTCCATAATCTTTCTTCTACTTTACTTCTTTCTATATCTTAGAACCCAATAATATATTACCTTCTTTTATTTTGTTTTGTTTTTCTATCTTACTCAGGTTTCTTTAACCTTAAAGCTTATAATTCAGCTATAGTGAGGTGTTAAAGTTCACTGTGTGGTCTTTCCTGCAATCATTTGTTTCTTAAGTAGAATACTGACAAGAGCAATGGTTAGGCTAAATGCAGCACAACATAATGTAAGTACATAGAAGTGTAACTCGGGAGTTCTTACTTGGCTTTATTACACAAAAAAAGGGTAACTTCGCTTCTCTGGATTTCTGAATTCTTTTCTTTCTTTTAACTTTTTTTTTTTTAATTTCCAGTGGGTTCATATACTTGCAAAAAAGCCATAGGGGAAAGAGAGAAAGAGATATCATTCCCAAATGGAGTGTGGCCACGCTACCATCCTTTTTCCTCTATTCCTCTTCACATCAGAATTTGGAGCATGAATACACTCATATCAGGCTTGATTTTCAAGCTACTGGGGCTAGAATTCAAACCATTCTGCCATGTGGTATCCAGCTCCCTTCACCACTGAGCTATGGGGCTATCCCAGGAACTTAATTTTCTTACATGGAATATAATTTAGGAGAATTTATGATTTAAGAATCTATCATTAAGGCATACTTTCAGACCTCAATGGAGGAAAGTTTGGGAAGACTTGGAAAAACTTTAGCAAGTCTCATTTTATTAATAATATCATGACACAGAGCTCCATTTTCACTCACAGAAAAGTCAGGCTTGACTACCAGCAAATGTAATCATTATCATTTGTTTGCAGATATAAGTAATCCCTTTAAAAACACCTACCTAAAGATGTTCCTGACTCATAACTACCTCCTTGATGCATAGCCTGTTTCTTCCTCAGGCAAAGCAATGTGCCACTGGATGAAATTGGTAAAAGTGCCCACACTCCTTTCATTTCATCCTGGCAGTGTTAGTAAATCACTTAGAGCATAATTCCTGCTTTTTGAGCTTGCATGCACTTGACAAAGTAATGGGACAATATAATGTTGTGAATTCAATGATGATGTTCTACAAATTAAATAAAATATGATAAGTTGGCTTTGCAAGTCCATTTAAATGAGGCCAATGAACTCCTCTTTATCTCTTGAGAGAGGTTAATCTCAGGATAAATAGCTGGCTGGCAGCAATGAGAGAGCATTTCCAGGTGATATCTGAGGAGACTGTGAGCTATGGACTAGCAATTGGAGTAACCAGAATACTGCATGAAAGAAGATAGTGCATGAGAAACGATGAACCTAGATTAGGAGAAATGTGAATGGTGACACAGAAGAAGACATTTTCCACTACTAATGGGAATTTAATGCCAGTCCTATGGCTGATATTTGAGAAGACAAAGGAGATCTTTTCTACTTAAAGCCTTTCAACACTCAGTGATCTTGTAGAAGTAGAACCTAACACCTAGTTGCCCATGAACAGGGCTGACACCCTTGGTTATATAGTGTGTGCACTGTAACAAGACACCCAGTCGAAAAGGAGGTAGATCGATACCCAGTCAATACAGTATTCATCAAACTCTGCTTTTTTGTCACAAAGTTGTATCTGTCCTGAAGGGAATGGAGTGTACGTCAAATTCCACAAAGATGAATTAGTAGGAGCCCTGCCATTCAGAATCACATGAGCAGATGATTTTGTGTGATAGGTTTCCTTGTTTGTCCTATTTGTATCTTATATATATACAGAATTGTAGAGCTGGACTCTTCAGCAATGTGTCCCATGTGATTATTATTTGAAGATCTATTGAAATTACTTTGATAGGCAATCAGTTTTGTCAATTACTGACTCACAGCATCAACCAACACACCTTCTCAGCATAGTTATTTCTCCATTACATACTCATGCATATAAACAATCTGTGTGTTTCTCTCAGATATATACACCCAAATACTCCATCTCTATTTGTATCTGTCTGTCTCTCTCAATATCATAATCTCTATCTCTTTATGTCTATCCCTATCACCTTTATCTCTACCTCTTTCTCTTTAAATATTCTCTATTTTTAATCTATCTTCAATTTCTAGGGACTCGGTACATTATTATCTGTCAGAAACAAAATGAAGTCACAGAAGACATAAAATTAGGCTATTGTAGAAAATAAGATCATTTGATGAGAGTAATAAAGTATTAGGATTATTTTCCTTTTTGTTGCTCTTCTTTTACTCCTTTTTCAAGAGTGGTAAATGAATTACACTTGCCTTCTCTTTGAGAAGTACTTCCTACTGCAAAGGGCTTAGTGAAATCAGAGAACCTGGAGAAGAATCATTACAGTTGGGTGTTCTGTCCAGGCTCTGGTCTTGCCTTTTAAAAAGAGCAGAAAAAGTTTATGAGGTTTTAGTTTGTTAAACAGATCTTCAGGAGATCCCAAAAGAAATCTCTTTTGGTTAGAATAAAAAAGTGGGGGGACCAGCAGTTGGTGTAATGGCTGTATCGCTGGACTCCCATGTAGTGAACCGTTGTTCAAGTCCTAGACCCGGTGGCTTAAACTCATGTGTGCTCAGGATCCCTAGAGGAGAATGGAGGGTAAGGGCTTGCAGCCTGGTCAGCCCTCCAGGGCATGATTTCTCACTTTCCGTCTCTCTGTCTCTCAGGCGAGCGCACACTACCTGTAGAGAGAACAACAACAACAAAAAAAAAACTTTCCAAAAAATAAATAAATAATTTTTTTTTAAAAAGTGAGGGTGGATGTAACAATTCTACAGGAAGTCAATTATGCCAACAGGAGACTATATTGAACGGACCTGATTGCATTCACAAGATAAAAACTTAATGATCTTGTAAACCTTTAACAATCTATGTTTCCAAATACTCACCAGTACAATTCCCCACATCAAAGGCTTCCAACTGACCACTGTAGAGTAAACAACTCCTTGTATATATTTTTGCTCTTCAGAATTTCAAGAAACAAATGGACGCATTATGGAAATGCACATGCTGTAGTGTCCAATAACCCCACAAGAATTATCTCATTGCTCTTGATGACTTTATCTGTTGTTCCCACATAGATGATTCCCAAGCATTTCCTCTGCTTTACTTCTCATCTAAGTGTCTGAAACTTGGCATATTCTAAAAACTTAATTCATTATTTCCACCCTCAGAATAATTCCAAGTACGTATTCTCTAATTCTAAAACATAATTCAAGGCACTCTTCCAAAAAAAGTTAATAGCCGAATTTTGTTCCTTTTTCTCTTTATCATTTCCATATCTAATCAAAATTCAAGATATGTCCTACATAACCCTATGTCCTCAATCCATTTCTTTACATCTATTCTCAATACAAACACTTTCATCCAGTTTCTGTTTACCTCCAGACCAGACTTTGAACAGCATTCCTACAATATTTTCTTGCTCTCAGACTCTCAGTTATCTAATCTAATTTTTACATTAACAGGTATTTCCTGCTGGAAAATAAAAGACATATACAAGATTCTCTGTGAAGTTGATTTAACTATCTTTCCAATGTTACAAAAATTAGTTTCTATCACTTATAACTTTCTAAACACCATACTCCTGTTGCTTTTTTTTTCTATTTTTCTTTTTTTTTTTTTTTGAGCGTTTTTTTGCTATAGGGCACATGCGCTCGCCAGACAGACAAAGAGAGACATAGAGACAGAAAGTGAGAAATCACCCCCCCCAGGGGGGATGGTCACGCCACAATCCCTTCTCCTCCATTCTCCTCTCGGGATCTTGGGCATGTACTCACACGCACTCGGCGTGAGTTTTAAGCTACCGGGTCCGGGACTCGAACCGTGGTCGACTACGTGAGAGTCCAGCGACATAGCCATTACGCTAACTGCTGGTTCCCTCCTGTTGCTTTTATTCATTGACCTGCCCTTTCTGCACTTCTCTTCTCTATTGAAGGTTTTTTCATCTTTTGACACCAAGTGTCATAATTCTTCCACCATGCTTTCTTTTATCGTTGCAACCAGAATGGATCTTCTCTACCTCTGTACTTAGTTCTAATTGTACCAATTACACTTATACATTGCTTTGAAGTGCAGGTATTTACGTACATCACATCTTGCTTACTAGAATTCTTCAGTTCAACCTAAGTAGAATTTTCCCCAAAGTAGAAGTAACTAAAAAAATAGGATTGCTTCCCCATCCCAAGGAGAAAAGGAATGGTAGATGATGGAAGTTACTACAAACAGAAGCAAAGGCTATGGGATCACATCATGGTAGTTACAGAGGTCATTCAGGAATTATATAGAGGTGAAAGAAGGTTCTCTAAAAGATATAACATATTGCTGTTAAAGATATTTTGTACTCACTATAGGAGAGGAAATAAAAAGAATTTGTCTATTGAAATATATACTGAATATCAATTACATGTATGATGTACTCGATGTTGTACATGAATAGCGTAGAATAAAACAAGACAGCGTGGGATACTTGCTAAGTTTTCTTGACTGAAAAGGCATGTGAAACTGGGCTATAATAACATTTTGCCTGTTTTTGGACTTTTAATCCTGCTAATATACATTATTTCCAAGTAAATGATACAATCCCACCAAACTAGTTGTCATCCCATTAGTATAGATTACAAGACCATATTGACCCCAAAGCTAACAACTGGAATTGTCCACATCCCTTTTCTTTCCAGATCCTGGAAAGCACGTGACATCACTCTCCAATTTGTCTAATCCTCTTCCTAGGAGAAATTCTGTTACCTCCCATACACTAACCTAAATTCCTGACAGACATATGATACAACTCTTCTCCCCATTTGCAGTTTTGTTTTTGATACCTACCTAAAGCTTGTAAGACTTCAAGATACCATATTCAAAGCTGTTTAACTCTATGTCTTCTAATTTGGAACTTTTACTATTCCAAATAATGTTTCTTCTGTGCCCTGCTTAACAGTCCACAATAGTTAAAAACATAAAAACTTTTTGTTTAAAAAACACATTTTTAAGTAGAAAAGACAAGACAATGATAATATAGTGGGCTAGAGGCTTAATGATCCTGGCACTAAAACAGCAAAAATCCTGTATTATAAATAAAAACATCAATGTAAATATACATACAGTTCTTAAGTGGATCTAAGATATCACAGTGACAAGACTAAGAAATTCTTAGAAAAAAAAAGAGAAAAAAGAAAAAAAAAGAGAGACGGAGGGAAGAAAGAAGGAAAAGAAAGAAAGAAAATAAGAACTCAGAGAATTAAAAGAAGTTAAATTCTGGTAAGGACATTTGCCAAATGCTAAATGGTTTCTAAGACACAACAGAATGAACAAGAAAACAACTAAGTACTGTTGTGGAAAAACCAGAAGCTGGAAGTAAAACAGTATTCAGAGAAATAGAACTTCATAACCTTATTACACCAGCAGGCAAGGAGGAGCTCACACTCGACCTCCAACTATTGGGGTTACACTTCTTTTATGGGTGCAGGAGAAAAGGGGGCTGGGATGAGTACAACCAAGTAAGCTTTGGGCAAAAGCTGGTTGCTCTGTGGAAGTAAGGCATGGGGGCTCCTTGGTTTGATAAGGTGAAGGGTCTCTAGTAGCTCAGGAGGAAAGGCTTTTTTCCCAGGAAGTCCAGTTTAGATAAGAGGAAAGGTCCAAGGGTCCTAGGGAAATGCTTCTGGCCTGGGACTTGGAGGGGTCTCCTGTTTGAGACTGATAGCTATAAGATCAGTGGCCACTCAGGAAAAAATAGTCTTTACTTATTTCCATCTCAGTCCAAGATCTGCTTTAGTTTGGAATCTAGAAGGGTATATTTATTTTATCTGTACTTTATAATTTGAGACCCAAAATAGCTACAGTTTCAATGAAGCTAGTATCATATTTAAATCTCTCCATCTACCCTGGGATTTAAAAAATTGACTTGATTGACATTAAGAAAGAATAGAGTAGGGGAAATTGCCACCAAAACCAGGACATACAATGTAATCCTCATATAGATTTACATCCAAAATGCTATCATCCATAATCCATAAAAACCTTAGTTTAAAAGTATAATTACAAGTAGCAATAGCTAATAGACTTTTGGACATCCAGTAAAAGCAAAAACAAATCTTCTCTGGGAAGATAAAAACTCCTATCTAATCCCTTCATTTTTTTTTTCACCAAAAAATACTTTTAAAAAAATTAAACTTGAAAACAAACAAAAAAATGAAAATCCAACATGGAGGCCAGAAGTTTGCATGGTGGTTAAGGCACTGGACTCTCACATATCCAACTGCTGTTCAAGTCCCTAAACTGACTGCTATCATACCAGGTGTGTTGCCTACGAGCATAAAATCCCCAGAGGAGAGGGGAGGAGAAGGGAATGTGGAATGGCCATCTCTTGGGGCAAGGGGGTAGGGGTGATTTCTCACTTTCCTTTTCTATTTCTCCAGCTAGTATACAAACTCTTTGGCAAGAAAAATAAACAACAACAAAAACACATATAAACAAATATGGGCAATAAAAAGGGGGGACATAACCAAAGATACTGTAGACATTAAAAGTTCTTACAGTATATTAGAAACATCTTTAGCCCCTATGTTTCAAATAATAGATGAAACTAATTATGAGGACAATAGAATGTATTAAAATTCTCCCTCCCCAAAAGAACTGGAAGACCTGACTAATTCCTTAACATTAAAGAAGGTCAAAAGTATTCCCACCAAAAAAAAACCCTTAGCCCAGATATTTTCATTGCTGAGTTCTACCAAATAAATAATATGGATATTAGGTATATTATGTAACCATATGAGTTTAGTACAGGATTTCTCACTATTAACATTCTTTTTTTTTTTCTTTTTTTTTTTTCTAGGTCTGGGACTCGAACCACCGTCATTCATGTGGGAGTCCAGCGCCCCTAACCATCACACCATCTGCTTGCCACTGTTACCCAGCGCTTGCCATACATTCCTGTCTTTAAAGCAGTCCTCCTTTTTTTTTTTATTTTTTACATTTTTTTCTTTATTTACATTCATTCACTGTACATCATTATAGCATACAAAATGAGATTTTTCCATTGAGAATACACTGGATATTAGCTCAATCAAGCACATCAACATATGTGTTATTGTCAACAAATCATTTTCCATTTCTTGTTTTCTGTTTATTTTGCCTTTTTTCCCCATCCTTGATTCCCTATCTCACCCTCTGCCATCTCCCACCCTCCTCCCACACTGTGTCTGGTATCTATTGTTGCTTTCTATGCCTCCCCCATTTTATTGTTTCACTAAATATCTTAATAAATCTAAATATTTTCAATAGCAAGCACAGCTGATATTTACATATCCATGAACACAAGTCTGACTTTAGGCATAAACCTCAGTGAATAGAATGAACATACTATAAAGTAGCACCTAACTAGGGCTATATAGCTTAACTGTAGTCATCAAATAGGTATTTCTAATGCCTTTTTTTTTCTTCTGAA
>NW_006159585.1:2434250-2469810 GCF_000334495.1 Tupaia belangeri chinensis | reverse complement strand
TGGATTTTTCTAGGCCAACCATTTTCTCTTCTACATTAGAGATTCTATTTTCTGTATGATCTAGTCTGCTTTTAATACTTTCAAGGGAGATTTTGACTTCTTGTATTATAGCCTTCATCTCTAACAGTTCCATCTGATTCTTTGGTAAAGTGTGAAATTCCTCTTTTAGATCTAGCATGCATTTCCTCACTTCCTGAAACTCTTCAACTCCTTTCTCCTTCCTCTTCAGCAGTTCCTTGTCTCTCTTCTCTTTCATCTCTGTTAGCTTTGCCATTATGAATGTTCTGAATTCTTTATCAGACATTTCCATAATTTTCATTGAACTGTGTGTGGATAAAGAGGAGCTATCCTTTTCCCTTGTGGGAGAGGTATTTTCCTGCTTCCCCTTATTTCTTGTGGTCCTACAGCGATTTCTAGTCATCTGGTGAATGGTCGGTTTCTTCCCAAACTTGGAAGTTCAATCATGCGAGTTTTGGATTCTGGAGGCCCAGTTATCAGTGGGACATCTTCCTTTCTCCCCAAATGGCTAGATCGCAGGAGCCATGGAGCTGTCTGTCTCTTGAAGAAGGGCTGTTCACGTGAGTTTTGGATGCTGGAGGCCCAGTTATCAGTGGGCCATCTTCCTTTCTCCCCAAATGGCTAGATCGCAGGAACCATGGAGCTGTCTGTCTCTTGAAGAAGGGCTGTTCTGACTATTAACATTCTTGATGTGGTATGTGTTAATTCTCTGATGTGGTATGCTTTCCTGTACAGTACAGAATATTTAATAGTATCTCTTATTTTTACTCACTGCATGCTAATAGCTCCACCCTACTAGTTGTAAAGACCAAAATTACCTTCAAATATTGCTGACAATCTCTGGGAGGCAAATATAAATTCTAATTTAGAACTAGTCTAGAATTATTTTGATATGAAAACTTGGCTGTATAGTATATAAATGAAAACTTATAGCTAGGTTTTTTTGTCATAGGGTGCATGTGATCACCAGAGACAAAAACAGAGAAAGTGAGGGAACCAGCAGTTAGCATAATGGCTATGTCGCTGGACTCCCAGGTAGTCGACTGCGGTTCACGTCCAGGACCCGGCGGCTTAAAACTTACGCAGGGCATGTGTGCGTGCATCCCCAAGATCTCGAGAGGAGAATGGAGGAGAAGGGATTGTGGCGTGACCATCCCCTCTGGGGGGTGATTTCTCACTTTCTGTCTCTATGTCTCTCTCTGTCTGTCTGATGAGCGCATGCACCCTATAGCAAAAACCTCTCAAAAAAAAAAAAACAAAAACAAAAACAAAAGAGAGAGAAAGTGAGTATTTCTCCCCTAAGGGGGATGGCCACATTGCAGTCTTTTCTCCTTTGTTCTCCTCTTGGGATTTTGGGCATGCACATACACCTGCCCAGCTTGATTGTGTGTTTTTTTTTTTTTTTTTTTTTTTTAGAGATTTTTGCTAAATGCATTTGCCAAAGAGACAGAGAAAGAAAGCATGAAATCACCCCCCCAAGAGGGGATGGTCATGCTGCAACCCCTTTACCTCCATTTTCCTCTCAGAATCTTACACATGCATGCACACATGCTCAGTGTGAGTTTAAGTTATGGGTTCCAGACATGAACCACGGTTGACTACTTGGGAGTCCAATGACATAACCATTACACCATGTGCTGGTCCCAACCCAGTTTGATTTTCAAGCCACCAGGTCCAGTACGCAAACTGTGGTCAGCCATGTGGGAGTCCAGTCCCTTAACCACTACCCACTTGATCTATGAATATAACTACTATCTAAGGCAAAATATAGTAACAGAATTTAACAAGTTATAGAAGGACACAAGTTATAACTAAAGATTGACGTAGCATTAAAATTTATAAATCTGGGGCCAGATGATGGCACCGTGGTAATACAATGCTGTGAGAGGCTAACCCACATGGGGAGGATCTGAGTTCTCCACCTGAGATCACCCTGAACACATTGGGCTCACACATGCCCATGATCTGGTGCTGGCTAAAGCTGTAGGTGGGCTGTAGGTGGGCTGTAGGTGGACTGTAGCATTGAGGGATCTATGGGGGATGGCCATCTTTTTTTCCTCTCTTTTTATCTCTCTTTCCCCATATTTCCCTCTCTCCTTTATACTCATAAAGAAATAAATTAAAAATCTTACAAAAAACTATAAACCAGTACATACACAATTGAAAAATAATTATAGAAACATTTTAATAAGTGTTGGTGAAACACTTATTGAGGTTCAACATACATCCATGATGAAAAAAATCTTGGCCTACTACAAAAAGAAGACAATTTATTTAGTCTAATATAGGTATAAAGGAAGGGAAAAAGGAACGAAAAAAAAAAAAAGAAAAGCAATCATAAAATAAATATAATAATTTTTGTTCATTGAAAACATTTCCTTTGTGGAAAATACCATATAACTTTTATCACTACTTCTATTAGCCAGTATGATAATACATGTTTAAAAATAAAATAAAGAACATAATATCTAGAAAGAATAAATAGCAGTCATTGGTAATGATATGTTTGTTATACCAAAAAGTCCAAAAGAAACAGCAAATAAAATATTGGCATTAATAAGAGAGTTTAACAAGATTGTTCACACAAAATTATTCAACAAGAAAATAAATTACATGCTTTATGCCAAAATGAAATAATTAGAAATGGAAGAAAAATCTAAAAGCTACCATTTATAATAACATTCAAAATATAAAGTATCTTGGGCCAGCCCTATATGCTACTGGTTAAGGGACACAGATCCCACATGTACAACTGCATGGTTCAAGTCTTGGCCCTTGCAGCTTGAAAAATATACCCATGTGTGCCCCAAATCCCAGCAGAATGAAAAAACAGAGACAGAGGACAGATTGCTGTGTGACCATGCACCCCACTGGGGTGATGCTTTCTCTTTTTTTCTCCTCTTTCTCTGTCTCTTTCCAGTGAGTGCACATAACCCATGTCACATTAATATATATTAATGTTTATGTATTTGTTTATAATGTTATATACATATGTATATATACTAAAAGCAGTTTTAAAGCCCTATATGAAACATGGAAACATGATTGAGGTACTAAAGGAGACTTAAATAAATGGAGGAAAATTTTGTTCTTGGATTTGGGGTTAGAAAACTACTGGAAGCATGTCCATTCTCACCTAAATTGACTTATAAAGCTTAGTGTAATTTCAATAGACTTAGCCATGAAACTTGACAAAGTGATTCTAAAATATGTTTGAAGGGCAATATCAAGAATAGCCAAACATTCTGAAGGAAGAAATTTAGAATACGGGACTCATTGTACATACCAATACATTATAAAGCTGTAGTAAATAAGGCTCAAAGAAGTGTCACCAATTTATGACATTGCCATCTTGACTTAAGTGTAGCAGGAAAAGAACAGGAAGAATTGTAAATACTTCCACATGGGAATAAACGCTATTTTCCAAAGCAAAGAAAATCTAAGTTACATGCTTCTACCTCATGTTGAGAGTGAGGGAATTAGACTCTAGGATATGTTTGTGCACTTGCACAATGTCTAAATTTATTGCATAGTGTAAAATCTAGCATAGCAAAACAATCAGGTCAAAGGATAAGGACAACCCATGAGCAGTCTCTGGTAAGTCAGTTGTAGGTCCCCAGATGTCCGAAGATTCTGTTGAGGCCTGTTGACAGCAGCTCCAGTCCATTCCTGGAGGTCTTTTGAAGAGTTTGAGAAGGAACTCTGAGACCAGGATGTAGACAGCAAGTCTCAAACAGTCTCAAGTACTTAGGTCCATCAATCTCTCAGAAAGTGGCTGGGAGCTATGTTCTCTGGTCATAGCGCTAGGAGTGAATGACAAAGTGATTCTGATAAGGGCTCTTCTATGTCACCAAATTGGATAGAGTCTCTTAGAGTAGCACATGGGTCTAATATTAGCACATGGCAAGTTGATCCATCTCTGTTCAGAGGGATCAGCATATCTGCAATTACCAGGTTTGAGGTCTTCTGCTACTCCCTCAGGGTGTTTCCATTATCCACTTTTGGTTTGGCAGGTGAAATGAAGAATTGGAGTATACATGTCACACTTTTTACTGCTCAGTGCAATCTTGTCATAGAATCCATTTTGTGTAACATAGTGCTCTCTACACCTAACTGCAAAGAGGTAAGGAAGTATAGTCAGTGTTCTTGTTCTTGAAAGAAGAAATGAAGTACACATATTGAGGGTCATGAGTAATATCTATCACACCAAGTGTTGGATAGTATTTGGATCAATGGCAATTGGCATATGCTGCTTGAAAAGGTGTAATGCTATCTCTGTGTATATATTTATGTATATAAAAAGAAAATAAGACAAATATGCATAGGAAATATATATACCCCATTTAAAATAGAAAAAGGCAGATTCAAGCAAGAAAGGCACTAGGCAGAAAATTATAAGTAAGACCAAGTGAGA
This sequence comes from Tupaia belangeri chinensis, assembly GCF_000334495.1. Taxonomy (NCBI): domain Eukaryota; kingdom Metazoa; phylum Chordata; class Mammalia; order Scandentia; family Tupaiidae; genus Tupaia; species Tupaia belangeri. The sequence goes on along the minus strand of NW_006159585.1, from coordinate 2,465,378 downwards.
ATACAGTTAAATTAATCCAACAATGTACAAGAGGGGTAAAATGACGATGGGCTGCCATGGTCAAGGAGCATCAATGAAGTAGATAGGACTTGTTTTGATCATTGAAAGAGGATACAGTTCTAATAAGTATGGAAACAGGGAGTTTGCCAAATGAAAGTGGCATACAAAGGAAAAGGCTGAAAGACAATTTAGTGGAGGGTGGATAAGCAACAAAGGCTTTGACAGTGTGATAATGTAGAATAGTGGCACTATTTTCTTTCTATCCTGTCATTTATTATACTTCTCAGTGTGATGTCCATGAGAGTGGTACAAAGTATGTGTCATTGCAAAGGTATGTGTATTTTCATTTGATCCTTAAGCCAAAAATACACAATAAAAAGTGTTATTTTAGGCATGTTCCCAAAATGTGCAAAAAAATAGTCCAGATAGAACTACAGGATTAGAAAGCAAGGAAAAAGAAACACCAGAGTCTTTCTAAGTATTCCTAAGTCTTTGAAATCATGTTGTAGAAATTAACAGATAAGTCTTGGAGTATAGACAGTGCAGATTAATGGTTGCACCTGTTTTTGTGACTGGACTAAAGAGACAAGTTTAGAAACTGAGATGATTAGAAATTAGTATAGCAATTTGATAAAGTCATGTTTGTTGAATAAAATATAAAAATGTTAGGCTTGTATTTATGTGTTACATTTTTGTTCATCTTGGTGTTTCTAGAAATTTCTAGTAGTGGTCATTAATTAATAGAAAAATTTTTTAAAAGATAGATCCTTTCTGGAAAAAAAAACTAAAACAAAATGTTGAAATGTTTACAATAAAATACAAATGATTTTTCTTTTTACTTTTCAAAAAAAAAAGATAGATCCTTTCTGGAAAAAAAAACTAAAACAAAATGTTGAAATGTTTACAATAAAATACAAATGATTTTTCTTTTTACTTTTCAAAAAAAAAAGATAGATCCTTTCTGGAAAAAAAAACTAAAACAAAATGTTGAAATGTTTACAATAAAATACAAATGATTTTTCTTTTTACTTTTCAAAAAAAAAAGATAGATCCTTTCTGGAAAAAAAAACTAAAACAAAATGTTGAAATGTTTACAATAAAATACAAATGATTTTTCTTTTTACTTTTCAAAAAAAAAAGATAGATCCTTTCTTAAAAATAATTTGAGAAGTCCTGTTACATAGCTCATCTACATAATAACCTGTCTGAAGTTCACAAACATTTCTTATTTCTAATTAGGCAAATTAATATTGAACTGATATGTGGAATTACATACACCCCTTTTTCATAGTCACTTTAAACAAATAATTTTATTATTGTGTAAAGTTTAAGGTTATCTATGACTTGTCTACCCTGCAGTTAATAAGATAGATAAATACTGTAGCAGCTGGGAGTAGATTGCATTGTAGATCCAGGTTGTTTGGGTTGAAATTCCAATTCTGCTACTTATTTGTAGCATAGGAGTTTCTTGTCCTCCATGCGCCTCTGCTCTCCTTACCAGTAAAGTGGAAATATTAGTTGTACTTATTTCATCCCATTGTTGTAAGAATTAAATGAGCCAATGTAAGTGGAGCACCAGGTACAGTGCCTAGCCCATAGTTATGCACCCTGGAAATGCCACTTTTCATTATCATTCCTAGAGAACAAAGGTGGTGGTGTGACTGTTTCAAGCATTATTTTGTGTTTCTGTCACAGCACACATTAATTCCACATATATGTATCTGTATCTGTAGTGTAGAGCTACTGGCCTATTCACTAGGAATACTAGGGTGAACAAGATAAAGCTTATATTCTGGTAGACATACCAGAACTTTTTATTTTCCTCAGCTCCCTATCAACTTCACCAGTTGAACAAAAAAAGGCAGTATTGTTTCTAAGATCACAATTTTTCTAGCCTTCCCTTAATCTCATCCTCTCAGTAAAGAAAACACTGAGTAAATGCCAGTAAATTTAAGTAAAGGTCTGGGGAACAGTAGATCTAGAGAAAAGCCACAGACTTAGAAGTAATAACCTTAGTTCACTATTGAGGTCTGCCATTTACTAGATGCCTGACTTGGCATTCACTAACTTTCTTAAGCTTTCGTTTCCTACTCTTTGAATCTGTATAAAAATACCCACTACTTAGGATCATCATGTAAATCAATTGAAATAAATATTTAAAGTGCTCAGCATATAGTTACATACCCAATAAAAGCAAGCTATTATTGTTTTTATGGAAGAGTATATATTTGTTATATACAACAGAGAATTTTATAATAAAACATCCTAGAATGCCTACCCCACGAACTTGCTCTACTATAATTAGATTTAATTATTTAAATTTTGTTTATTAAAAGTACAATAGGTAATTCTGAAAACCTAATGAATTATGTGCTCTTTAACAAATAACACTTAATAACTCTTAATGAGGTTTAAATATATAAGCTAATATCATAACATAAAGCCTCAATTTTATCATAAGACCAAATAAAAACTGCTACTTATAATGTCTGTAATAAAGTCTGTATCTAGCTCATGGTTTCATGCTAATTCTCTTCCCTGGTTCTCTCCTTGCCAATGACAGAATTTATGACTAGACATATTCTTAGATATTTCTCCAAGTGCAACCCACATGGAATGGTGGGGATCAGTGGGATAGCTATATTGGCTATGGAGTCTCAAAGATAAAAAAACTCTCAATTACCACTTGTTCTTCCTTTCTTTTTTTTTTTTAAGAGGTTTTTGCTATAGGGTGCTTGTGCTCTCCAGACAGACAGAGAGAGAGACAGAGAGACAGAAAGCGAGAAATCACCCCCCAGGGGGGATGGTCATGCCGCAATCCCTTCTCCTCCATTCTCCTCTTGGGATCTTGGGCATGCATGCACACGTGCCCAGCGTGAGTTTTAAGCCACCTGATCCAGGACGTGAACCGTGGTCGACTACGTGGGAGTCCAGCGACATAGCCATTACGCTAACTGCTGGTCCCTGTTCTTCCTTTCTAATAGCATTGTTCCATTGTGAGAGGCACTATCCTACTTAGTACAAATTTAATAAAGTATTAAACATGGTTAAGAAAAGTATATAATAAACATATAATCATTTTTATTATCTATCAATATGGTAGCCACTAGGCACAGTAGCTCCTCAGCATTGAGTGGCTAATCATGTATGCTAATAAATATTTAACAATAAACTCCCCAACCCCACTCGAGAGAACTGCAACATTTCATGATTTATCTGAAATAAATATTCCCATTCTGGTCATTTCCAGTATACCAATCAACCAGCTTGTGAAATTCTAAAAATTTAACAATCTGCACCTGGTATCCAATGGGAGCTGGCTCTAGGTTACCACTGAGATGGCTAGTTCATATTGAGTTTCTGGTTTTTTTTAAGGAGAGATTTTTGCTATAGGGTCCTTGAACTTGCCAGAGAGACAGACAGAAACTGAGAGACAGAAAGCAAGAAATCACTCCCAAAGAGGGATGACCATACCACAGTCCCTTCTCCATCCTCCTCTTGGGATTTTGGGCACCCATGCCTGCAAGCCACTGGGTCCAGAACTCAAACCGTGACGGCCTTGTGGGAGTCTAGGGATATAGCCATTATTCTTTCAGTTGGTTCCAAAATCAAGATGTCATTAAGTATAAAATACATACTATATTTTGAAAACTTAGCACAAAAATGAAAGGTATCTTCATATCTTAATATTGACTACATGGTGAACTGTTAATATTTTAGATGTAGTGGAATAAATATGTAGTATTAAAATTAATTACAACTATTACTTTTTGCCTTTTTAACATGTGGCTACTAGAAAATGTGAAAATGCATATGCAGTTCACATTATATTTCAACTGGATACACTGATCTAAAAAATATTTTAAAACAAACATTTGTATTGACATTTTACATTATATTAAATTGATATCTATTGGAGTCAGCAGATGAGATGATAGGTTAAAGGTGCTGGATTCCCACATGGCCACTGTGGTTTGAGTTCTGGACCTGGTGGTTTGCTTCCTCCCTTTACTTTTCTCTCTATCTGCAGTCAAACTAAAAAATAATACTAACAAATGGAATTAAATAAGTAAATAAATCTTTAAAAAAATGAATATCAATTATGTGTTCATTTACATTGGTGACCAACACACTGTTAAAATCAAGTTTCAAGTATTTATCTCCTTTGCTTATACAGAAAACAATAGCTCAGATTTTAGAACAGTATTATAATATATCCCACCTTACAAAAAACAAAATCTTTAATATACACATACACAAAACTTTTCTTCACACACATATTAAACTTTTTTTTATTATTTCCCAGATTTAGTCAGTGTTAAATAGCACTCGAAAACACTTTATCTTTGACATATATGGTAAGAATGGAGTCAATGGAAACATCTAAAATTGTACAGTGTGGTCAAATCACATAATCCTGAGCATACCTATAAGAAATAACAGGCAGCAAATTGAAAACTGTAGAGCATGGGTTGAATTCAAGGAAGTGTGGATTTTATCGAGGCCTGTCATTTTCCAGTGCTTCCACGGATAGCCTGCAAATGTACTATATGTGAGAGCGAAAGGCCTTTGAACGCACTTCAGTGAGTTGATAGATTGGCTTGAAGAAATAAAAATCCATCTCCACCGGCAAGTTGCACCGTTAAAAAGGAGCAGAAAAAGGACCAGAACACAAAAGGGCTGGCTTTTGGCCAAAAAGTCTTAACTGGTAGATGACATATGAGTTCTTTCAGGTTACTATGCCTCACTAAACTTGTCAGGAAACATTTCTTGCAACCTTGTTCATACAGAAAAGTAGGTTTCGCTCATCAAAATTATAAATCCCAAACTCAGCAGCCCTTTCTCACTAAGAAATCCATGGGATATGTCAAGTCATTGCGCATACATTTTTATTATGATAATGTGCATGCAGTTATTGTCATCCTTACAGAACACCATGGTGTAAGGTGCAAATGGATAGAGCTCTTTGCTGTGTACAGTGAAAGGTAGAAAGGTGTCATAGGGTAATGGGACAATGCCAAACAGGCAGTCAGGAGATTTCCAGTCTACTTCCTTCACACTGTGTCACATTGTACCCTCCCTTTAGACACTAGATAGACATTAGTTTCTTCATCTACAAAACATCGAGATGTCATTAAGTATAAAATACATACTATATTTTGAAAACTTAGCACAAAAATGAAAGGTATCTTCATATCTTAATATTGACTACATGGTGAACTGTTAATATTTTAGATGTAGTGGAATAAATATGTAGTATTAAAATTAATTACAACTATTACTTTTTGCCTTTTTAACATGTGGCTACTAGAAAATGTGAAAATGCATATGCAGTTCACATTATATTTCAACTGGATACACTGATCTAAAAAATATTTTAAAACAAACATTTGTATTGACATTTTACATTATATTAAATTGATATCTATTGGAGTCAGCAGATGAGATGATAGGTTAAAGGTGCTGGATTCCCACATGGCCACTGTGGTTTGAGTTCTGGACCTGGTGGTTTGCTTCCTCCCTTTACTTTTCTCTCTATCTGCAGTCAAACTAAAAAATAATACTAACAAATGGAATTAAATAAGTAAATAAATCTTTAAAAAAATGAATATCAATTATGTGTTCATTTACATTGGTGACCAACACACTGTTAAAATCAAGTTTCAAGTATTTATCTCCTTTGCTTATACAGAAAACAATAGCTCAGATTTTAGAACAGTATTATAATATATCCCACCTTACAAAAAACAAAATCTTTAATATACACATACACAAAACTTTTCTTCACACACATATTAAACTTTTTTTTATTATTTCCCAGATTTAGTCAGTGTTAAATAGCACTCGAAAACACTTTATCTTTGACATATATGGTAAGAATGGAGTCAATGGAAACATCTAAAATTGTACAGTGTGGTCAAATCACATAATCCTGAGCATACCTATAAGAAATAACAGGCAGCAAATTGAAAACTGTAGAGCATGGGTTGAATTCAAGGAAGTGTGGATTTTATCGAGGCCTGTCATTTTCCAGTGCTTCCACGGATAGCCTGCAAATGTACTATATGTGAGAGCGAAAGGCCTTTGAACGCACTTCAGTGAGTTGATAGATTGGCTTGAAGAAATAAAAATCCATCTCCACCGGCAAGTTGCACCGTTAAAAAGGAGCAGAAAAAGGACCAGAACACAAAAGGGCTGGCTTTTGGCCAAAAAGTCTTAACTGGTAGATGACATATGAGTTCTTTCAGGTTACTATGCCTCACTAAACTTGTCAGGAAACATTTCTTGCAACCTTGTTCATACAGAAAAGTAGGTTTCGCTCATCAAAATTATAAATCCCAAACTCAGCAGCCCTTTCTCACTAAGAAATCCATGGGATATGTCAAGTCATTGCGCATACATTTTTATTATGATAATGTGCATGCAGTTATTGTCATCCTTACAGAACACCATGGTGTAAGGTGCAAATGGATAGAGCTCTTTGCTGTGTACAGTGAAAGGTAGAAAGGTGTCATAGGGTAATGGGACAATGCCAAACAGGCAGTCAGGAGATTTCCAGTCTACTTCCTTCACACTGTGTCACATTGTACCCTCCCTTTAGACACTAGATAGACATTAGTTTCTTCATCTACAAAACTGAGATAATAGATGTCTCTTGAGGTGATCACAAACTGGAGTTAAACAATTACACTCAAAGAGGATTTGAATAGGGAATATTTAACACAGAGAGTATCACTATTAAAGGAGTAAGTAGGTGTCATCAAAAAAGAGTCAAAGATAGTAACTTTCTTAGGAAAATCTACCTTCAAGATATGTTCAGATGAATAATTCATTGAGCAAAGCTGTCAAAAAAGTGAGAGTTCTCTGCAAAGTGTTGAGGAAGCTTTTTAAAAATCAGCTATTTTCCCTGCTCTTTATAGTTTATAGTTTAGTTTAAAACATGCAAACAAACACATAAAACAAACAGAGGGCAATTCTAAGAAGCTATTTAAATAACAACATGTTCCTGTGAACTAGCCGATTTCTCTTGGCACTTTTGTTATGAGTGAGAGACCAGACTAGGTGTTAATCTCTGAAGGTTTAAAGACAAAAGTAAATTGCAGGCAGGAGTTTACAATATGTTTGGATTTAACAGGGAGGGAAAAGGCATAAAACAGAAATTGTAGTAGCCAGAGCCAAGAGTAGATCTCAGGGAGTTGGAAAAAAGTCATGAAAAGTTCTGGAGTCCAACAAGGAACTTGTTGATATAAGGATCTGATGGGTGAAACCAAGGTTTCTTGGATTGATTTTTTAGAGGGAAGTTATCGAAGTTCCTGAATAGAGCCATATTTGCAATAAATAAAAGAACATCTTGAGCTGGATAATCCCTCTATGAGAGTCCTGTTTTCTTATTTGTAAACAGAAGCCTCATTTAGATTTTATGGCTAAAGATTTAAAAATAAAAATTGCCTTCCCTATAAATAAATGTCTAAGACAGCAACTTTTATTCTACTTTAAATGGAGTTTTACATTTTAGAAAGCCTAAACTACTCTCTCTTATACCAAGAAGATCAAGAAACTGAACTCAAGAGTTTCACTGGCTGCCCATGTATGGTAGAACTGAGCAGACACTGCGGGGTTCTGGTTTTCTTTCCTTCCAGGTTGCTCTGGTAGATTCGGAATCATTCAGGGGGGTTAGCACAGGCAGAAGGATTTTATCTCTAGGTTGAATGATGTCTGACAAGTGTAGGCAAAACTAGGGACCAGCAGATGGCATGGTAATTAAGAAGCTGTACTCCCACATGGCCTACCACTGTTCAATTCCCAGACCCGGTGGCTTGAAAATGATGCTGGTCACATGGGCATGTATACCAAAATCCCAAGGGGAGAATGAAGGAGAAGGGATTGTAGTGTGACCAACCTAGATTGGAGGTGATTTCTCTCTTTCTCTCTCTCTCTCTCTCTCTTTCTCTCTCTCTCTCTCTCTCAAGTGCAAGACCCTATGGCAAAAACCTGAAAAATAAAATAAAATAAAGTTGCTATTATACTGCCAATGAGCAGATACTAAGGTGTAGCCTCATTAAATGAGAGTAGCAGCTCACAGAGTCGGTGGGCTGCCTGAGTCAGTCCTAGGAAGTAGAGAGGCTGGCTGTTATTACTCACTGGAAGTATTTATTTTTCTATAAAAGGGTGTTCATTCTATTTCAAATAGCACCTAATTTTTCTCAGGAGACTTGGATTAGGTTTGGCTATTGCAATGTGTTGTTATACTAGAAAATGTTTTCATATGTTTATTCATTTACTCACTCATCCAAAAATGTGTTAAGAATTCAGTCTGCTTTAGAGTCCAGACTAGGTACCAGCACCCAGCATAAAAATGTAAGAATAAGGGGCCAGCAGGTGGCACAGTGGTTAAGACACTGGATTTCCACCTGGCTGACCATGGTTTGAGTCCTGGACCCAGGCACTTGAAAATCACTGTGTGTGTGTATGTGTGTGTGTGTGTGGGTGGGTGGGTGTGTGTGTGTGTGTGTGTGTGTGTGTGTGTGTGTGTGCACTCAAAATCCCGAAGGTTGAATCATGGCCAATCCCCAGAGGTTGATTTCTGATTTTCCCTCTCTCTGTCCCTCTCTCTCTCTCTCTCTCCCTGGCCTGTCACTCACTCTATGTCAAAAACCTAAAATAAATAAATAAATAAAAGTGGGCTGCTACCCTCCACGGCTAGAGATTTATCCTTTCATTTCTTTGGTGAAACTCATTGTTTCCCTTTCTTACATGGGAGTCTGTCAGGCAGTGTGCTTTACCTATAAAACAGCAAGTCTCTATTTATTTTAGGAAACTAGTTTTTAAAAATGTTAAAGTCTTTAGATATTTATAAAAAGGAACACGAAATGGTGGCTAACTAGTTGAAAACAGTAAGTATATCAGACAATGGGGCTGGAAAACAGATTTCTATTCCAAGCTTGTGTACTATAGCTATGCTGACTTTGTCCAGCCACTAGAACTTTCTGGGATCACTCATGAATTGCAAAATAAACACTGTCTCACCTACATGGTAAGTTTGCTGTGAAGATAAAAATAGAATACTGAGAGGACTTCAAGAAAGCTTATAGAAAAAGAAAATTAAACTGAGTTTATTTTGGTGAAAAGAAAATTGAAATCCGTGTATAGTTTTTTCATTATACACATTTTCTATTAATTTTTTGAAGATTCTTCACATATGTGAAAGTGTTTGAAAGTATAATATGCTCTACAAAGATACATGTGTGTGTGTGTGTGTGTGTGTGTGTGTGTGTGTGTGTAGTGTTTTGAGTATATCAAAATATGAGAAAGATACCATTCTAAGTATAAAGGCGATATTTACATCATTGTCACCTCGTGGGCCTGTATAAACAAAAACAGGTAGACTGAAACCTGCTCCATCAATACAGGAAAGTTTGTTCAGAGATATACATACATATGCATACGTACTATCTTCTTAGAACAAAAGTCTCTCTTCATACTTAAAACCTTAAGTCACTAGTATAAAACAAAGGTTTTTCTTATACCTAGTACCTAACGTTAACGAAACATTAAATTTGGTACTCCAGGCTGCTGTAAGTGAGACAGGTAAGTTGGAAACATTTTTTTCCCTCTTAGATTAAAGTGATTTCTGGTGTTCTTAACTGCAAGCTGTCCTTTCTGCTCTGTGAAGGAGGGAAGACCCCTTCTTTATTAGATCCCCGCCCTGGAAATTTCCCTGTGTGAAAAGACAGCAGTGACAATCTAGGTGGTATAGAGAAAAGGCTATGGGCTTTGGAGTTTGGCACACTGGGATAGAAACTTATTTTGTGTTTCAATGGCTGTTTTCACTCCACACCCAGATATACTGAATAGCATGCCTTCTTGCATGTCTTTACACACCTGAACACAATTATATCCATATATTGTATAGAAAATATATGGATGTAATTTTCTTAATACTTTCACTAAGGATATATAACACACACACACACACACACACACACACACACACAGAAAATATAATTTCCCTGGGGGAGAAATGTTTGTTTTGTTCTGTACTGAATTTCTGCCATTCTGAACAGTGTCTGCCACACGGAAAGTGCTTATATTCATCAGCAAAAGTTTGTTGCGTTTTTAAAAGAATTTAATGGCTTAACAACAATGAACATTTGTTTCTTTCTCATGGATCTTTAAGCTTATTGCAGCTTGGCTTTACTCTGCTGAGTCCTGCTAGCTTTTTCTGGGCTCAAGTCCAGGAAGAAGACCAGAATCAAGTCTACTTCATATGTCTTCTCATTATGGGATCCAGGATTGAACATGCTGAATATCTTGTGCATTCACTTTCCACTGGTAAAAATAAATCCCATTGCCAAGTTCGGTATCTGTGAGCAGGCCAGCACAGATGGATATTTGCTGAATAATGGAATCTATCACAATCACCTACATGTTCACCATGTTTTCTCACCCTCTCTTTAAAAACAGAATTCCAGAAGTTTCATCCAATCAAATCATCAGGCTTAGAGTCTTAGGATTTAGGATAATATGTGCACCAATATTTGTACACATGGCTTTCCTAATCTGCAGGATTATAAGCTACTAAAGGGCAGACAGAGGAGAAGTTGAAGGAAAGTGAATTTAGGGACCAGCAGATGGTATAATGATTACATCACTGGACTCCCACATGGTCGACCACAGTTCAAGTGTCTGACCTGGTGGCTTGAAACTTACACCGTGTGCCTGTGTGTGCATGACCAAAATCCTGAGAGGAGAATGGAGGAGAAAGGATTGCAGCATGGCCATCTCCCCAGGGAGGAAATTTCTCACTTTCTGTCTCTTTGTCTCTCTCTCTCTCTCTCCCTCACTCTCTGGCAAGTGCACTCATCCTATAGTAAAAATATCTCTATAATTAAAAAAAAAAAGAATTTAAATGAGAGGAAAGAAAGAGAAAGAATATTTAGAAGCTCGTGATATCATTATAGTTCCTCTCTGAAGGCTGACCTACTGAACCTGTGCAGCTCTGATGCTAGGAGGTTATCCTTCATAGTATTATCCTTAAGCCCTGGCTTACATTCCCTCTACTACTGTATTCTAAAATGGTATCTTGCATGTGTGTAAAGAAATAAAGATGTCTACAAATCAATAGGGGATATGTCTATCTGCACATGCAGCTGGGTTGAAATAAACAACAACAAAATCCCCATGTTTCCAAAAGAGATCATTTGCTGAAGTAATTCCCACTTAGATAAACACTTCAATATATGAACAAGCTGGTTGACCACAAATTTCTAAACAGGAAATAGACTGAGAAAACTAGACAGGGTGGACATTTTATCAAAAACCCTCTTCAGCTGTGGCATACTGGGATAATGAAAACAGAAGGCATTATCATGCGAGATGCTGCTTTGCCTACTGTAGTCAATTCTTCACCCAAATCAAAGGTCACATGACATTAAATGAGATTTAGATTATCTTCATTAGTGACCCCAGTGATCTGATGAGCTATTAATAGTAAAGGCATTAAAAATAAGGGTCGGGGCCAGCAGTTGATGTGGTGGTTGAGACACCGGAATTCCACATAGCCTACTGCAGTTCGAGTTCCAGACCTGGCAGCTTGCTTTATCATTTTTTCTTTCTCTGTCTCTCTCTCTCTCTGGCAAGTGCACCATGTCCTATAGCAAATTAAAAATAATAATAAATAAAAAATAAGTAAATGGTTATTTTTTTTAAAAAAGTAAGGGTGTGAAAGTGATCTGGCAGGAATTTGAGTTGGATGATAATTTCATATTTATCTCTGTCAACCTTTACTGTACTAATCATAATGTGGAGAGTACATAGACACTGAGTTTTAGAATATAGCGCTAGAAGGGGATCAAGCCAGTTTTCAAATTCTTTAAAGTTAATAATATGAAGGATACCCTTCTAGCACCAGAGCTACCTAAGTGCAGTGGGTCAGTCATCAGAGAGAAACCACAGTGATGTCACCAGCTTTTAAATATTTTTGGCAACCACTTCATGATTCCATGATTAAGGAAGTCCATTAAAGCATATTCTTCCAGTTGAAGCTAGTAAGGACAATGTATGCCTAAACTTCTCTCAGGGCAGATCTTTCCATTGCTCTCTTCTTCACATTATCCAGGCCTCTGCTCAATTATAGCTTTTCAAAACTTTGACCACCATCTCAAATGGCCCATTTCATTCCACTATCTATCTCTTTTCATCCCTTAGTCCAATATCCTGGAGTGCTGCCTGCACTTATACTGTTCATGTGTGTGCTCATCACTTCTTCTTGACTCCTTCACTGTAAGTTCTATGAGCACACAGTTTCATTTGCCAGAATGTAGAGCAGGGTCCCATTCAGAGTAGATGCACAATCATCAGTTGCTGAATGAATGGTCCGAATGGTAAGTGAATGTGCCCATGCTAGTGTTTACGTACATCATATGCTTACAGCAAAGGAGTCAAGAGGAAATGAAGAGCACACACATGAACAGTGTAAGTTCAGGCAGTACTCCAGGATATTGGACTAAGGGATTAAAAGAGATAAATGGCAGAATAGAATGAGTCATTTGAGTCAGTGGTCAAAGCTCTGAATGTGGCCACACTTGTGTTTACACACATCAAACCCAAGATGTCTGTTCTGTTATAACCCCTACTTTCAGATGAATAAACTGAGCCATAAGTGTTAAATAACCTAGTCTAGGCCTCATAGAAACTGGCATAACTATGATGTAAACTCATATTCTTAGTTAATAATTAAAATAGATACAGAAAAAACTGTGGGTTTAACAGAATAAGGATCCGATCTGAAGGAGAACTTGCATTTCCTCTGACGGCAGAGGAGGGACCAAAGCAAGTCACTTTCCTTCTAAGAACAGTGAAGGTAGTGTATTATAATAAATTCAAGCTTTGTAACTTTCACTAGGCTCCCTCAGAAGCCCACTGTATACACCAGATAAAGGCATCATGGCTTTGTCATCCCTGAGAGAGGCTCCTTGGAGCAAAAGGAGAAAAATTCTGCCCATAATGGTTTCTAGGTTGTCCTCAGCATGATCAAAGTCCTCAGCACTAACAGAGAATAAAAGTATGAGCTCTGAGGCCAGGAATGGCTATCTGGCCTAGAGGAAGCAGTCTCCCCCATGTGGGCCAGTATTCTTTGGAGCAGAATGCAGCGTAGCACAGTAGTGATGGCACAATCACACATGACACCACTCATTTTCCTGACCCTGGGGAGAAACAAATACCCATTTTTCTGACTCTGAGGAGAAACAAATATGGGAGCAACCACAGTCTCTTACATATGAAACAAAGATTAAACATTACATGAGAAAAAGGCCTCAGAGATGAGCATAAAGGCACTATGCTCCAGAACATATCATTTTGCAGTGACAGTGTCTGGAAAAAAGGCATTAATATTTATGCTTTTCTTCATTGCTTTCATCTTAAAAATAATTCTAGTGTATTAGTGCATATGTGTGTGGGGCGCATGTTTACACACACTCACCATAAAATTCCCAAAGCAATCTCGTCACAGATGATAATACAAGGGTCCTTTTAGCTCAAGACACTGCGGTTTTACCCACCATTTCATTTATTTCACTTCGCTTATTTCCATGCATATTAAAGATGATATTGACTCTGTCCAGCTGCTCAGATTTGACTGAGATTCAAAATGAATTCTAGGGCCCACCACAGTGGCACAGTGGTGGCACAAAACTCTATAATGATAGAAGCCAAGTGAAACATTGGGGTTTGGTTCTTGGGTCCACTGGTACATGCCAGGCATGAATGTTCCTATAATTCTGGTTGTCTGAGAAAAAGGGGACAAGAACTGGGGAGAGGATCACTGTGTGAGATCCTGTTGTAGGTGCCTATTTTTCTCACTCTCTCTCATAAAAGAAATAAACAACAACAACAAAAAAGATGAATTCTGAAAACAAGTTAGATATTTCTTAGTTGTATACCAGAGGTCTTGATTTATTATAATTTTCTCATTTTAAATATTGAAACTGTAATATGGTAAAGCTACCATAAAAATAATCTCCAGAGAGCAGCAGTGTGGCATACAGGGGCATGAGAAGACTTGCATGATCTTGGGTGCTCTGCTTTTATCATCTCTAAAAATAGAAAGAAATACCAGAGGGCTAACCCTGTAGCCTAAAGGTTAAGGAAACCAGACCCCATGTGGCTGATTGTAGCTCAAATTTCAGCCCTGGAGAATTGAAAAGTATCCCAGGGGCATATGTATGCATGCCTAAAATTGTGACAGGATAGAGAAGTGGAAGAGAAGGAATTGTGGCATGACCATGTTCCCATTGAGGGGAGCTTATTCCCTCCCCTCCCACTCCTCTTTCCTTTTTCTTTGGTGAGCACACACATTCTCTGGCAATTAAAAAAAAAAAACTTAAAAATAGAAGGAATTGGGACCAGCAGTCAGTGTAACAGCTAGGTGGCTGGACTCCCATTTAGTCAACCATGATTTGAGTCCCAGACCTGGCAGCTTAAATTCACACCAGGCATGTATGCATGCATGCCCAAGATCCCAAGAGGAAAATGGAAGAGAAGGGATTACAGTATGGCCATCCCTCTTGGGGAGGGGTGATTTCTTGCTTTCTGTCTCTGTGTCTGTCTCTGTCTTTCTGGCAAGGACATACGCCCTATAGCAAAAACCTCTCCAAATAAAGAAATTAATTAAAAATAAATAAATAAAAATAAATTTTTAAAAATAAAAGGAATACTAGAAGATCTCTAAAATCCCTTCTGAATTCTGTCAGGGTGATTGTATATTTGCAAAATTAAAATTAAAATGTTGCTCATCATAACCATGGACTGATGATCAAGGCTGAGAAATTTTCCCTGATTCAAGATCAGGGGTCTAAGAAGGACCATAATTTAAAGATAAGGCTGCTCTGTGTCTTCGCAACTTTATAAAAAGACATAGATTCTACCACAGTCTACTGGATGAATATTTGATTACTCTCAAAGATCACCATATGGTCCTTAACAGCTTTTGGCTTAAACTTCTTCGTAAAATGTATGAGTACTGTAGAACTCCTCTACAGAAAATACAGCACATGCCTAGGGTCACAAAACTGTACATCCTATTTCTGAGGAAACCCCTTGAAACTCACCCATGGAGGATTAAGAAGAGGTTTACAGCGTAGAGGTTAAAGCAGTCTCAGAGTAATAAGATGGCTTTGGGGGAATGTAGAAAAAAATATGATGACTTTAACTTGCAAAATTATCTAAAAACTATAGCTTCTAACTGTATTAACAACATGTGTGTACTTACTCAATTTACTAATAATAGAAATAATGAGGGCTACTTTTTTAAATCTAAAAATACTACATAATCAACAAAATGTGAGGAGCATTGTCCCATAGGCTCAAAAATGAACAACTACTTGACTCAAGGGCATCTCAGTTCTGAACTCTAAGGACCAAAGCTAGTCTCATAGGTAGAATTTTGCTTTGAGGGTTTGCTAGTCATATAATCTCTCTGCTGTCCTACCAAAGTGTCTAAATCCTTCATTACCCAGTTCTTTGGTTGTTATATGTTGAAATTGTGTGTGTGTATGTGTGTATTTTATATGTATATAACATATACATATATATATATATATATATATATATATACACTCATAAAAGCATAATATATAAAATCTGGGAGGATTAATTCATTCGATCTTTAACAAGTATTAATACCAGTTTATTAGTATATACATTGTTTTTCTAGCCATTATGATGCTGGAAGGACAAAACACAGAAAGGTAAGTAGTTCATGTAAGAATAAAGTAAAGCTGGGAGAATGTAGTCTCCAGGAGATGCAGCTTTGGCCTAACCTCTTACAGTGGGCTCTGGTCTATTAAATAGCGGAGGAGCCTAAACCAGCGAGAAGGGGAGAAAAAACTTTAGGAATATAAAAAGAGGTTTAAAGAAAATATTTTGGAAGCCAATTGCAAGAACACTTTCCCCTGCTTTACAGTTATTTCTGTCTGGCCACACTAGTGATGGCTATCTAATGTTTTCATGACTACCTTCCTATAAGTAAGATTACTGGTTTTATTCTCTCTAGGGAGTTGATTTCAAGGAGCCCATCTCCTGGAATACCTTAAAGCACTGTTTCTCAACTGGAGGTGACTTTGCCCCCAAAGGACATTGGCAATCTAGAAACAATTTCGGTTGTCAAAATGTGGAACACGTGTCAGCTGGTGGTGTGGTGGTTAAAGTGGCTGGTACTCACTTGGCTAGCTGTGTGGTTTGAGTCCCACATCCCGTGACTTGAAAAACTTGCTAGACATATATGCATACCTGAAATCCTGAAAGGAGGTAGAAATGGAGGAGAAGAGATTGCAACATGACCATCCCCAACGGGAGATACATTTTCTCTCTCTCTTTTTCTTTCTCTGTCTCTCACACATTCGCATCCTATGGCAAATTATAAAACAAATAAATAAACACACAAACTTGGAGCATGTGCTACTGGCATCTAGTGGGTAGCAGCCAGGCATGCTGCTAATATCCTAGTACACAGGACAACTCCTCAAGACAAGGAATTACCTAGCCCCAAATGTCAATAGTGCCAAGACTGCGACATCCTGTCTTAAAAGAACAAAGTAATGTCATTAAGATGAGCTCATGGCAGGACACAACACTAAAAAACTTTGCATTCATTCAGTAGCTCCCTCCTTGTTTGCTGTTCTATCCCAGAAACCTCCATCCTATGAACAGTCGGTCTCCCCCAGTGGAGTCTGAAATCTCACTGATTCATCACCAACTATCCATCTCACAATAGGGAGGAAATTTAAGACCAGCTCTATCAAAGGAAGCATAAATCTGCCCTTTTCATTGGCCTTAAAGAAACAGAATTTAATGATCTCAGCTGGGGCCTAATGAGCCAGTGTCCACATCAGAAAGCTGCTCAGTGCTTGACATGTTTGACAGTGTGTTAGGGGAAAATAAGGGGGGGAAATATATATTGGAAGACTAATTGAGCACTGCAGCTGAACAATCCATGGAAGTCTTGTCCTCTAGCTAGAGGTTGTTATGCTTCGGTGGAGCCAGAGACAGACTCTGCCATGAGGATGTCATTCTTCTACGTAGAAAAATATGGCTTTAAACAAAACAAAAGCTGATAGTATTTGGGAGGCTTGATAGTTGTTGCAGTAACTGCCGTCAGAAGAGAACCACCCAGCTGCAGCTAATAGTCTGACTTTGATGTAAGGTGAGCCAGATGTCAAAGGGTACCAGGTGCTTAATGTTCTGCCTTGGGACTGGGAAAGCAGAACTGATCGTGGGGCCACCATCACAAACCAGACTGGGCTAATGAGCAAAACAAAGTCATTATCCAATATTTATGAAAGGTCAGGGTCTCCCAGCACAGGGACTATCCCCTGATATGGTTGCTCCAGGTGACAACAAAGAAAGCCTTCAGGAGGATGTAAGGGAATCTCGAACACCAAGAGAGAGAGTGGGAGAAATAAGACTTGGAAACAGCGTCAGACAATGTACCCCAGGTCAGGGCCATCAGGAAAATGACTGAGGCCAGGACTGGCCAGCCATGTAATAAGCATTGTCTTTTCTGTTGATCAAGTCAAATCTAGATGTGAAGATTAATATGTCAGCTGTCTGATGTCCAGTTAATTAACATCTTTTGGTTTCAATTGTCTTATCTTAAAAACGGAGAAAAAACAAGCCTCACAGAGTTACTTTAAGTTTAACTAAAATTATGCATGTAAATTACTTAAGAAGATTAACTGAAATTGTCTATAAATGTAGCACACAGTATACTCTTTTTATGGAATAGTTGTGAACACATGATTGAAATCAGCTGAGATTATAAACAGATCTGGAGGTGGCACAGGCACTAGCTCAAATGTATATGGATAGGATTTTCCATCACCATCATACCATCTGTTAATGGTTTGGGTAATGGTTTGTCCCCCAAAGGTTTATATTTTAGAGTTTGGTCTAAGTGGGTGGTGACTGGATGTCCCCCAAAAGATAGTGTACTGACATTTGGTTATATTGTAAAGGTAAAAAGTTAATCCCCACATGGTATCCCAAGGTGGAGCCTTTGGGTGTGATAATGTTATTAGGGTAGTTTTTGTAAGGTTCTTCCTCCTCCAAAGGACGGGTCAAACTGAGACCCAGGGAGTTGGAAAAAGATGCAGGGCACTGATGTCATGTTCTTTATTGGCTGAGTGCAGGGTAGCTTACTGAGCTCTTTGTAGAACTCACAAAGTTGTTCCTTCCTCTGGGAGCTTGTAACATGCATGGAGAGTGCACACAAACTGCTTCCTCCATCTTGGCTCTCACAGCACACAGAGCTAAGCTAAGCCTAGCCAAGGTCAGGCTGACCCAAGGCCACAAGGGCTGAGCTAGCTGAATCAAGGCTGAGCTGAGCAGGGATAGCTAGCTTCTCCTTTTTTCTTAAAGGGGCTGAAGACAATAGTGACTCAGTGCCAAATACAAACAGTCACACACCCACGTACATGTTACATGCAGTGGTGTAAAAGTGCAAAGCCGTAACTACATAACAAGCACACAAGTGTATTATAACTAATAAGTTGTTTATCCTGTGGACTTCAAATATGGTAAGATAGGATGTGAGGGAGCAAGGCTAAACCATCCTGATTCCATTTTCCCCACAGGGGAAATCCCTATGACTGAATTCTGGTGTGTTTATAAATAGGTCAGCAGATGCCATATGGATACAGATTATGCTCCACTCACCTTCTGCAATTTTGAGATGCTTTTGGACTTTTCAGGCACCAGTCCAACTCTATTTCTTTATAAATTACTCAATCTCAGGCACTTCCATTGGCAATGTAATCATGAAATAAGACACCTTCTAAAGGTTGGTATTGTATGCTATTATTGAAATGAGTCCCCTAGTTTAAACCATCAAAGATCTTTGTTAAAATGTGTATGTCCCTTGGGACCAGCAGATGGAGTAATGGTTATGTCTCCCACGTAGTTTACCATGCTTTGACTCCCGGACCCAGTGGCTTAAAACTCATGCCAATAGCATGTGCTTATGTGCCTAAAATCCCTACAGGAGAATGGAGAAGGGATTATGGCATGGCCATCTTCCCTGGGTGGGTGGGGGGGAATTTCTCACTTTCTGTCTGTTTTCCCTGTAACTCTCTCAAAAAAAAAAAAAAAAGAAAGAAAAAAGAAAAAAAGAAAGTGTACATCCTCTATATCTAGCTACTAAAACCTATCGAGAATTGATTAATAAGAAATTGTGCATAGAGAGGTAAACACATTAGTTTTGCAGTTACTAACTCTGCAATATAGACTCCAAATGTATGAGCTTGGCTTTGTGACCTTGGACAAGCAGCATCACCTGAGTTGCTACATCCTTTTTTGTAGTTGAATGCTATTCCAACTGATTTGCAATTCTTAAAGGCATTGTAAGAATCAGAAGAGATATTGTAGGCATTAGCATATTGAAAATTTCAAAGTGCTACATAAACAAACGACAATGTTTCTAGTACTATTATGGAATAAGTTACATAAACTGATGATAAAGTGGGTGCACTCATCTTTAAATGTAAACAAAGATAGAAACAAATCACTTAATTGCCAGCCTTAGGACTGAAGGAATGAGCAACATGAAATAGCATCATTTAGGAGCATCTCCTAGAAATGGGAATCTTGAAAGGGAGAAGTAATGTGGAAGATAGAGACGGTGGAGCAGGACTTTCCAGTTGTACTTGTCAGCTCCTGCAGGCAAATGTTGACCCCAGTGAAGTTTTATCTCTTCCCCAATGATCTCTTCCCCTCCAAAAATGACTGTCATAGACCTGGTTTCCTTCTTAGTTATGCATTATTAACACGTAGAAACTGGATTTGGCAGGCAGATACTGAGTCAGACTTAAAAGAACTTGCTGGGGGCAACTTTGAACTGCCATAAGATTCAGTCGGTCTAATCGAATAGAAGTTGAAACAGGGCTGTGGTCAGGGGCCTTACTAATAAGAGCTTCCACAGCAGTGGAGTCACCACTATTCGAAGCCTGGAACTCAGATCAAGAAATTCAGTCCCTAGAAATCTCAAGCTCCATGTAGGGAGTAAGTTACACAAAATGGAGGGGGAAAAAATCCCTAGTATAGATTAAGTGCTAGCTTTGTTCAGTGTATTGTGCCTGCTGCTATGCTGTCAGCTCCCTAGAAAATGATCAAATGCTTATCTTGGTCATTTTTCAAGAGAAGAACAAAGGCTCAGAGTCTCAAGAAACCTAGGTGGAGATGGCAAAAGTTCATGCTCTTTAATGTATTGCGGGAATATTTAACAGGATTTTACCAATCATGATGTCTAGAAAAGGGCCCATATATACTCTCATTTTCCCAAACCGGACTGTGAGCTCTGCAACTTCTCTTGCATTTACATGAGCATAATGATAGGCACACAGCAGAAGTTAACTAGGGACATACCATTTTTTTCTTTAGGTATTCTGCCATTGGGTACATATACTTGCCAGAGAGAAACAGAGAGCGAGAAAGAGCAGAATTACTCCCTGGGGGTATGGCCACACCACAATCCCTTCTCCTCCATTCTCCTCTTCGGATTTTTGGCAGTGTGAATGCACACTTGCCTGGGATAATTTTCAAGTCACTGGGTCCAGGACACAAATCATGGTCAGTCATGTGCGAGTCTAATGTCTTAGCCACTAACCACCTGCTGGCCCTTGGACATAGAATTTTTAATAAAACTGAATTGAGAACTCATACATATCTTTTTAATACATATCTCTAATGTTCATACCTATTTATACATTGTCAAACTCAGTATCTCTTTGCTTCTGAACTATCCAGGAGATACAAGAAAAAATCAATACTAAAAAATTTTAAAAGTGCGGGACCAACAGTTGGCATAATGGCGATGTCAGTGGACTCCCATGTAGTCGATGTGGTTCAAGTCCCTGGAGCTGATGGCTTAAACTTATGCCGGGCGTGTGTGTGTGTGCGTGCGTGCCCAAGATCCCAGGAGGAGAATGGAGGAGAAAGAATTGTGGCGTGGTCGTCCCCCTGGGGGGTGATTTCTCGCTTTTTGTCTCTCTGTCTCTATCTTTCGGGAGAGCACATGTGCCCTATAGCAAAAACCTCTCAAAAAAATTTTTTTAAAGTAGACCCATTAAGTGGTCCTTCTCTCCTTTTTTCACCTTTAAATTGTTCTCTGGTGGTTTCTATCACCCCTCCCACCACCTCTCTTATTCTGTTTCCATCCAGCAAGTCCAAAACTGGCTAACTTATTCTATACAGGCAATTCAACCCATGCACACCTTAGACCTTCTCTTCAGATTCATGTGTAATAAGCCTGTGGAATTCTCTACCCTCAAGATCCTCTATCCTCGGGAACCAGCAGTTAGCGTAATGGCTATGTCGCTGGAATCCCACGTAGTCGACCGCGGTTCGTGTCCCGGACCTGGTGGCTTAAAATTCATGCCGGGCGCGTGTGCGTGCGTGCCCAAGATCCTGAGAGGAGAATGGAGGAGAAGGGATTGCGGCGTGACCATCCCCCCTGGGGGGGTTGATTTCTCGCTTTCTGTCTCTACGTCTCTCTCTGTCGTCTGTTTGGTGAGCACACGCGCCCTATCGCGAAAACCTCTCAAAAAAAAAAAAAAAAAAAGATTCTCTTTTCTCACCATCCCTGTATCTCCACACATATGCCTGAAGTTCATTCATACCATTCAAAACTAGGAGATCAATGGGGGCAGTGGTTAGGTCTCACTGCCCACGTTGTGACTGACCATCCAATCTTGTACTTAGAGACAGAACACACCTTTGCCCACAGAGAGAAACTGACCCCTTTCCTTCATTTACTGAAAATACAGAGACCTCATACAAAGAATAAAATAAAAGAGAAACAGATATGTATAAAACATAACTCACAGTCCTGAATTCAAAGAATCATAGGACTACATGGCTCTATTTTTCACCCAGATTCTGTTTCTTAACAGATGTCACGTAACTGTTTTGTCTTGTACAACAATATGTAGAATGAAAGGAAATGGTTGCTACCCAGAGATATGGATCAGCACAGAAAGCTCTGTGGAACTATTAAATGTTGCCTTTAATCACGTTAAATGGGAGGGGGTGGCGTATCTCCTCACAGAAGACCCGGTTTTTCTTTCCATTGTATAAAATAAATGTGAATGTACTGTAACTACAGTAATGTGCATTCACATTTCTGTAAGTAACATATTTCACACCCTTTTTAATGAACTCCACTGGGCATTCACATTCTTTTGTTAAGGTAAAATTGGACTAGAATGAAAGCCTCCCTAAACATCAATCAACAAATTGAATTTCTACTGATGATCAAGCTGAACCACTTACCAGCCTGAATACAGCTCCTGCCCTTTGCATGTGCTGTTTCCTGAAACCCACAGCTTGGCCTGGTTACACATAAGGCCTTGCTCAAAACTCAGTTTAGGACTTTATTTCTTCCACAAGCCTTTCATTTCTTCCTGATCCACTTGGTATACCATGCATTTTCCCAAATGTATGTGCTCATTACACCACTTGTTTACTCTGACTTACATTTCTTCTCTCCATCTTCCTTTCTAGCCAATACTTTCTATACCCCCACCCCCTATCCACACACCTACTTGTAAATCTTAGTTTTCAGGATACAGGGGTTACCATTCATGTTTTCTTCAGCAGTCTGTGAAAAAAGTGCCTCAAAAATGGCGTGTGTTTCCCAAATCAAGAGTAATAAATAAATGTATTTTTGTACCTCTGTGTGAGTAGGTGTGCTCTGGATAAAAGACACAAATTATTCCAGCCAAAAGTTGGGTTATTTAGGGACAAATTTGGAGGGGACATAGTGAATTTGGCCAGATTTTCTTTTGAGTTATGAGGGATTAAGAATAATGAACATAACAGCTTTGACAGAGAGAGGACAGGTGGAAAGCCACAGAATTTTTTCCTAAGTCCTGTTATGAAACATTTCCAAGAGCATATGAAGATGTGTGCAATAGACGGTGACTGCTTCATGTGCTGACAAAGAATAAAACCCTCTGATCATCTGTCCTGTGAATTTCCATTGTAGTGAAAGTGTTGTAACCACATCCACAAATTCCCACTCTAGGTTTACGCTTTGAAAAATACAGAGCATTTTTATACAGAAATGTTGTCAGAATACCTTTTACTTTAACAGAATTTTAAAAGATTCTGTACTGTCCTAAAAACCGACCCCGTACTAGATTTTTGAAGGCAAACAAGACAGCTTTCTATTCCAGGCTCTTGATAATCCAATGGATACTTGCTCATCCATTGTCCTACTGTGCCCCATGCATGGAACAAGGGCCGTTATCTGAGCAGAACAGCTGTCTTGTGAAACAAGCTGGGAATACCTAACTATGAATTGCCTATGAATGGATCCTCCTTCCATTGTATTTCCTGGATCTTACCTCAAACAGATTAAACATGAAAGAAGCAAATGACTCAGACACTCAAGCAAAGGAGAAGGTTTAGTCACACACCTGTGAGTGTAGCACTCATGCTGGAACAAGGTTCAGTCATAAGAAACGACATCATTGCTGATGATGAGATCACCGGAATAAGCATCTTACTTCAAAATGCTTTCCTTATCTGCTCACTGATAACTAACACCTATACGTCTTCTTAAGGGAGAATAGAATCTCATTTTGTTTTAGTTGAGGTTTTCAGTGACTAATTACTTGGAGGAAGGGAAAGGCCCAGAAGTTTACATTCATAGTAAAATATGAGAACAGAATGGGGGTGGGAATGCATGAGGGTGGTGATGGGGTAGACGGCAGGGTCTCTATTTAAGGAGAGGAGAATAAAGGCAAAACAGAGTTTGAGAATGAAGTCAAGATGTAGCAGGGACTGTAGAATTATTTCTCCTGGATGTCTCAGACCTTAAGCAACTGTTCTCTAAGAAAGAAAATGTGTGCTGAAATACCATAACACTTAGCAAGACACACATCCATCTCCTCTAAAACTCACTGCTGCTACAAAATCCCAAATATTAGTCTGGGCATGTGTTCATAATTTTGTTTTTCTTACTAGAAGTAGATGATGAGTTTATTTTTATTATTCAAGTGTTATGTATTGAATCATATCCCTCAAACAATAGGCTGAAGTCCTAACCCTGGGCACCTGTCAATGAAACTCTGTTTAGAATAGTCTTTGCATGGATCTGCTCCATGGTGCAATAGTGATGTGTTGCTGAAGGAAGCCAAATCTCAAATGGTGACCCAATACCACTCCCTGGTCTGGTAAGCCTGAAACATGCCAAGCACATGCACAAGTGCCCACAATTCAATAAGATATGTTTTAAAAGCCATTTTGTTGGGGACCAGCAGATGGTGTATTGCTGGACTCTCACATAGTCAACTGTGTTTCGAGTCCCAGACAAGGCAACTTAAACACTTACACTGGGTGTGTGTGCACGTGTGCCCAAAATCCCAAGAAGAGAATGGAGAAGAAGGGATTGTGGCATTGTGCCATAGCCATCTCCCTGGGGGGGGAGGGGGTGATTTCTTGCTTTCTATTTCTCTGTCTCTCTGGCAAGTGCATGTACCCTATAGCAAAACTCTCTCAAAAAAAAAAAAAAAAGGTATGCCATAAAGATGTACAATAATTAAAAGTGAATTTTTTTATTAATGTTTAAAAAAAAAAAAAGATTTAACAAGCTGGAAGACTGTAGGAAGGGGATTCACAGTATGACCAGACCCTGCAGAGAGTGTTTCTCTCTCTCACTCTCATTTGAGCATGCATGTGCTCTATCATAAATTTAAAAGGGGAATTGGGGAGAGAGGCCATTACGTGCTGTAGTGGTTGAGGCACTGGATTCCCACATAGACCATCGCAGTTCGAGTCCTGAACCCAGTGGTTTGAAAATCATGCCAGGGCAGAGATGAGAGCTGAGACTGACGCTTCCTTAACTGAGCCTCCGCCATGGCCCTGCTCCGAGGTGTGTTTGCTGTGCTGCTAAGCGAACGCCTTTTGGAGCTTATGGAGGTCTTTTAAAAGACTTCACTGCTACTGGCTTGACTGAATTTGCTGCCAGGGCCACCTTGTCTGCTGGAAAAGTCTCACCTGAAACTGTTGACAGTATCATTGTAGGCAATGTCATGGAGAGTTCTTCTGATGCTGCATACTTGGCAAGTCATGTTGGTTTGCGTGTGGGAATCCCAAAAGAGACTCCAGCTCTCACTGTTAATAGGCTCTGTGGCTCTGGTTTCCAGTCCATTGTGAATGGATGTCAGGAAATTTGTATTAAAGATACTGAAGTTGTCTTGTGTGGAGGAACTGAAAGCATGAGCCAGTCCCCTTACTGTGTCAGAAATGTGTGTTTTGGAACCAAGTTTGGATCAGATCTCAAGCTGGAAGATTCTTTGTGGGCAGGATTAACAGATCAGCAGGTCCAACTCCCCATGGGAATTACTGCAGAGAATCTTGCTGTTTTATTTTTTTGTTTCTTTTTTTTTTTTTTTTTTTTTTTTTTTCACTCTACTGATAGTATTTCTACTATTTCAGCTAATGATGCTGGCTACTTTAATGATGAAATGGTACCAATTGAGGTGAAGACAAAGAAAGGGAAACAGACAATGCAAGTAGATGAGCATGCTAGGCCCCAGACGACCCTGGAACAGTTACATAAACTTCCTCCAGTATTCAAGAAAGAAGGAACCGTCACTGCAGGGAACGCGTAGGGGGTATCTGATGGTGCTGGAGCTGTTATCATAGCTAGTGAAGATGCTGTTAAAAAACATGACTTCACACCACTGGCAAGAATTGTGGATGTGATTCTTCTATCATGGGTATTGGTCCTGTCCCTGCTATCAATGGGGCACTGAAGAAAACAGGACTGAGTCTTAAGGACATGGATTTGGTAGAGGTGAATGAAGCATTTGCTCCTCAGTACTTGGCTGTTGAGAAGAGTTTGGATCTTGACCAGAGTAAAACCAATGTGAATGGTGGAGCCATTGCTTTGGGTCACCCATTGGGAGGTTCTGGATCAAGAATTACTGCACACCTGGTTCATGAACTAAGGCGTTGAGGTGGAAAATATGCTGTTGGATCAGCTTGCATTGGAGGTGTTTTCATCAGTCAGAGTACGGCCTGAGAGACCACGGAGCCCACAGTGGCCAGTTCTTGGGCCAGGCCACAGTAAAACAGGTGACCTTCGAGCAGCCGCCATAACCAGCCACACTCTGCTGCTGAAATAGCAATCGAGTTTGATCAAGCAATGGTGAGGTGACAATGCATTTATCATGAGTAAGAGCCCATGTCAGGGAATGTTCTCTGAAATTCACACCAGTCAGCCATGATGTATTTCTGAACTAAAACCCAACTATTCAAGGCCTTAAAAAAGCCGTATTCTTTCAAATAACCACTTATGCCTCAGAAAATATGATTAAAAGGAAATTGAATAAATATTGCCTTAACTTCAAAAAAAAAAAAAAGAAAGAAAAGAAAATCATGCCAAGTGTATGTGCATATGTGCCCAAAATCCCCAGAGGAGAATGGAAGAGAAAGGATTGCAACATGGCTATCCCCCTAAGAGGTGATTTCTCGCTCTCTGTCTCTTTGTCTCTCTCTGTCTATTTGGTGAGAAGACATGGCTTATAGCAAACATCTCCAAAAAAGGGGGAAAGCAGTGGAAGAGAAAAAAAGAAATAGTCTTTGTTTGCAAATGCAATCATACTAAAATGGGATTAGAGTAAGACTTAAATTCACTGATGATTAGAGAGGTCCTTACAAAAGTCCTTTACAATGTTCTTATTTAGAAATACAAGGTACAGGCACATTGAGAAGAAGGCCACGTGACGAAAGAACCAGAGATTGTAGTAACGTAGCTACAAACCAAGAAACGCCAAGTATTTCCAGAAGCTACCAGAGCCAGGAAGAGAAAAGGGATGATTCTTTCTTAGTGTCTTCAAGGAATCATTGCCCTGCTGATATCTTTATTTTAGATTTTAGTAAACAGAGAAGAGGTATCTAGCTTCTACAATTCAGAGGAATTCAGATTGGAAAAAGCTTTTAAGTTCTTGATAAAACATGGTTCAAGGAGGAAGCACTGCTGAAATATTCCTTTCTTCTTTTAACTGGTTTCCTAATCTGTTTCACTTCTACTAGTGCCTACAATGTTATTCTCTTTGCATGCTTAAAATAAAAAATACTTAAAAATTAGCCTATTCTAACAGACTATTAGGTACCTCATAAGCCTTAGGGGAGAAAGTTAGGCAAGGAACAGGAAAACCAAATATTGAGGAAAACTGACAGTCAACGACATGGAAGTGGGCATGAATATTCTATGACTTTCCAGAACCACTGACCTCCCAGTATAGTACATCTCCCTGTTAGACATCTTGAACCACCCTCCACCAAAGCCTCAACCCCTCACGGTAGGGATAAGAACCGGAGTGTACTGTCAGTCCTACTAGCCCTGATACTAAACAATACAAAGGTAAAGCCACTGGAGAAGCTAAAAAGGCTTAGAGCTCCTGGAAGTTTTAAGACAAATAGAAAGATTTTCTTGTGAGAAAATTAAAATGCAAATTGCAATGTCTGCTTAATATCCTTTGGAGAATCCTAATGCTATAAATACACTATTTACTCCTAGCCCTGTGCATAGGTGCATAATTGTGTTAATATGCAGGAGGGCAGCTCATCTTGCTTGTTAAATCTCCCCCTACATTTTATAGCTTTACAAATGTCAGGCCGTTAGGCCATAACTCTCCTGTTGAGGACCTCATTACCTATAAAGCATTCATATCTGCCACATAAAAGATGCAGGTGAGACGCAGATTCAGCAATTAACCCATACATCTTTATCCGTCTGGCTGGTCTTGCCTATTTTTTTAAACAATAATTATATTTTCTTGGGTACATTTTACAAAGTACTGCTGTTTCCCTTTATGTTCAATTAGAGAGATGAAACAGTCAGCAGAAAGATTCATTTCCTCTGGTAAGTGGTCTAGTTGGGACACCTTAAAAAAATCATCAAGGTGGAATTCCAAAATTCTAAGAAATCTTGCAACAGTTTCTAGAGCAAGAGATGTCCAGGTTTCTTTACTTAGCCCAGGCAAAATTGCAAGATTGGAGTGGCTTGCCCTGGGTTCCCCTGGACTCGTCGTTTTTATGCTGCATCCACTCTGCTACAGGCAGCTCACCTGGAGGTTCAAGCCTTGTCACACAGGTGCATCTTCAGGGAAATGCCTTTAGCTCTGGGTCTGTCTTTGCCTCTGACCTCTTCTGTTGGAGCTTGCTATTACCTGAGAAATCAGAAGCTAATCTACCCTAGCATGCCGATCATTAAAGCGCTCGGGAGCTGGGGAGATTGACATTGGTTCAAAATCTGCACCCGACATTCTACTGCCCATACTGCAGCTTCTTTCATCTTTATTGATACTCCATGAAGTAGAAAATGTCCCCCTTACAAGGAAACCAGAACTGAGAGAAGCTAAACAACTAGCCTAAGGTTTACCAGTTCCCTATGGGACCTCAAAGCTTATGCATTCTACCAAGTATTTCCACCTCTCTTCAAAGAAAGACTGGACATGTCTTCTCGGCTCATATAGGGAATAAGAACCTTGGGTGTGGCAGCTTAGTAACCATTTCATGATTATTCTTTCTTCTATAGTAAGGCATTAACCTAAAAGGGATGGAATTAATGATTCTTTTAGGTAAAATGTCTTTCTCATTATGTCTCGGCTTTGTTATTCCCAAATAGTATACCCAAGATTAACAATCAAATCCCCATTCGTTTCTATGTTGAAAGTGATGGGGAAAGGGTGCTGTCTTCCTGGGATTGCTTAAGTTTGTACCTCATCCATTTTATACTTCTAGGACGAATCAGATAAGACATTCCTGTACTTAGCCTGCATGTGAACAGACTAATTCCCAAAGGAATGCTCAAAAGAATCTTACAAATAACTCCCAAAGAAATTACAACATCAGCGCCTTTTTTATGATGATTCTCAAGTTCCCAGGATACAATATATAATGCCTTAAATTCAGGCTTTGTTTTTTTTTTTTTTGTTTTTTTTTTTTTTTTAGCCAGTCTGCTTCACTAAGTCAAGTTCTTTAGATTTTTGAAGGACAACTTTCAGTCTCTGTCAAAAACTGCTTTGTCTGAAACAAAACTCTTTCCTCTCCCTCTGAGGAGTATGGTTAGTCAGTTAAGCCAATCATCTCTAAGTCAAGTTCTTTAGATTTTTGAAGGACAACTTTCAGTCTCTGTCAAAAACTGCTTTGTCTGAAACAAAACTCTTTTTCCTCTCCCTTTGAGGAGTATGGTTAGTCAGTTAAGTCAATCATCTGAACTTGAACCATACTAGAAAGAAACTTTCTTAATTTCACAACTTCTTTCAAAAATTTTAACATTTACCACAGGCCTGGTATTAGAGCAAGTGACCACTACAGAAGTTCCAAATGCTAAAATGAAGTAAAAATATCTTTTTTTTTCTTTTTTTGAGAGGTTTTTGCTATAGGGTGCATGCACTTGCCAGACAGACAGAGAGAGACAGAGAGATAGAAAGCAAGAAATCACCCCCTCAGGGGGGATGGCCACGCTGCAATCCCTTCTCCGTTCTCCTCTCGGGATCTTGGGCACACATGCACGCACATGCGCCTGGTGTGAGTTTTAAGCCACCCAGTCCAGGACGCGAACCACGGTCAACTACATGGGAGTCCAGCAACATAGCCATTACGCTAACTGCTAGTCCTGAAGTAATAATATCTTTAAGCTTGTACATAGCATGTTCAAAGCATAATGATAGTAGTCCTAAAAAAAGAAACAAAATTTCAGACCAACTGAAAATGAACAGAGTTTATCTGAACAAAAGATGGGCAATTCGAAATCAGGCAGTTTCTCAGAAAATGGTTTCAAATGAACTCCAGGAAGCCATGTGGTACTAGGGGTATATAAGTTTGCAGAAAGGGAAAGTGACATACATAAACAAAAGTGAGGGAATGAGGTAGAGAAATAACTGGATTGGTCATAGCTACAGGAAAAGTCTAAAAGGTGGGCTTTCTGTGATTGATTGGAGTGTGGCTTGTGGGATTGACTGTAACTTAGCAACCAACTCAGGGCAACAACCTAACATATGATTTCAGCTTACCCAGAGGAATCTAAGTATAGAAGTACAGAGGCCATGTTAGGCCAAAGCAGTTTACTTTAAGAGTAGCAACCATTTATTGAGTCTTAACCTTTTTTTAACTTAATTTGTTTCTTCCATGAATAAGAGAAGTAGAGAGAAAGAGACAGAGAGACAGATACCACCAAAGGAGTTCAATGCTGTGATCCACCCCTAGCTTCAGTAGCCCCAGATCATAAAGCACACACATGCCTGAAGTACTCAAGGAGGTCTCTGGATGTGAACTGGGAACTTCCCATGTGGGCCACTCCAACAAAGAATCAAGTTTTTGATTATTATTTTTTTAACTGCCAGAGGATTTATACTCTTGCCAGAGGGAGATAGAGAAGGAAAAGAAAAAAGCAATCCTCAATAGGACATAGTCACGTGACAATTTTCTTCTCTATTTTTCAATTTTATTGGGATTTGGAGTATGCACACACACACACACACACAGGACCAAAATGTCTGTGAAACTACAGGGACTAGGATTCAAACTGCAGTCATCCTTGTAGGATCCAGCCTTTTTAACCATTAGATTACAAAGTGGTCCCAAGGTATCACAGTCTACTGCTGTGCCACTGTCCCGTCCCTCCCTGAGTCCTAAGCATTTTTCAAAAGGTTACTTCATTTCATCATTATATGTACCTTAATACATTGATATCATTAAGCTGCACTTTATAGCTGATGGAACTAGTCAAGTGACTACATGGGAGTCCAGCGACGTAGCCATTACACTAACTGCTGCTCCCAAATGTGTTGCTTCCATTTAACAGATAAAATGGTTGATTATATAAAATTTACTCAATGCTATGTAGCTAATTAGTGAAAAAATAGAGATTAATTCTTGGGCCCCAAGCTCCAAGTCTGAGCTTTTATCCCCAGAATATGCCAACAACTTGAAATACAACCCATGTTAGGCTGTGCTCCTCAACTCAGTGCTGCAACCTGCCTTTAGTAAAACTCAGGCCAGGAACACTATGAGTTCTATAGTGTTCACTTCACAGATTTGAATTCTAAAATATAAAGA
>NW_006159585.1:2432480-2434219 GCF_000334495.1 Tupaia belangeri chinensis | reverse complement strand
AAGAGACAAGATCACATTTAATTGATCATGCAACAGGTCATCTTCTCTATACACTGGAGCTTAAAGATAATGGTATGCTAGAAAATTAGCTTTCCTAAAAACAAAACCCTGATATGTAGGAGGGTTTGCCAATACTGATTGTGTAAATATTCCCACCATTGCCATCTTCGAGCTACAAAGATGAGGTCATTGAATGTGAAATGAAGGAGAAGTAGGTACAACCAATTTGTGCAAGCCAATGGAAACTGGCCCAGCATACCACTGCTAAGCCCATCAGAAATCATTACCAATTCCGAATCTTTCTACTGAAAAACCACTTAATTATGTCAGTCATCTCCCTCATTCTTTCAAATGCAAATGTTCTGGGAAAAAGGCAGCAGAGTTTCTACAACATTAGATTTGAGGCCAGTGGTCGCCTTGATCTTAGTTTCTGCCAACAAATGGAAAAGGCAGTGTTAGAATAGCAGCACCAAAACTGAGGGCAGAAACTCAAAGCTGGTACATTTCACTTCTCAGTAATGAGAGTGGTTGAGCTAAAAGAGAGACCCCAGGCATAGAGGTTAAGACAGATAGGCTTGGGGCCAGCTGATGGTGTAATGATTGCATCTCTGGACTCCCATGTACTTGAGATCCAGGCTTGAGATCCCAGCTTGAGACCAGGCCCGGCAGCTTCAAACTCATGCTGAGTGTGTGTGCATGAGTACCCAAAATCCAGAGAGGAGAATGAAGGAGAAAGGACTGTGTCGTGGCCATCTCCTCTGGGGGCATATTTCTTGCTTTCTGTCTCTCTGACCAGCCATGTACCCTATAGCAAAATCTCTCAAAAAAAAAAAAAGACAGGCTTAAAAATAGAAGAAGAAACTCATAAAGGAGAGAGAAATGCGTAATCCCAAGGCAAGAGGATACGATTTAGTTCTCAAATGTAGAGCGAATCTGAAAAGCATATCTCCACCTCAGCCACGTATCAGGCTGACAGACTGCTCTAAAGGGTAGAACCAGTAAACCTGCAAATCTGTCATCTTATATGTTTTATTTTTTAAGTACCATCTTCTATTTCCAGACTGGCTGGTTCTCCTTGTAATAATGAGAATATCTGGCAGAGGATAAGTAACCAGTTCATCATCTCAGAAGATGCAGAAAATTTCCACAAAGCACTCACTAGCAACACTCCTTATGGCCTCTGGGTCCACAGCAAGCAAATTATGGGTATGAGCTTGTCCTCCATACTCTGCCATGCTCAGTCTTTGGGTGGAAGAGTCCCAGATCTAGACTTCCACATTGGCCTTTCTTTCATCAATCTCTACTAGTCTAATGGGGACATTGACTAGGAGAAGAAAGCATGGCTTTAAGACAGAGAGTGAAGAAAAGAGAGGCAATCAGAACAGAAAATAAACAATTTCATTGGTTTTCCTCCAAAGAGACAGACCAGCAGCCTCCCTCATGTCTTCAGAGCACCTAAGATCCTGTTTATTTATCATCTCTCCTTCCCTAAATGGCCAGCCATCTCCTTCCAAGAAGTCAATATTTCCAAAGTAAGGCATAATGCTATACATTGCAGATGGTCACAAATTGCCACAAGTAAACCAACATAGGCTGCAACAGACACATCTTGTAGCTCTGAATATCATTAGTTTTCAAGAACACCAAGGAGTAGTAAGAGTGCAGGTAGAAGCAGAACTGAAGGAGCTACCAGGCATGTCGTGCAGGGTCCAGGTTCCCACTCTCTTGACTCAAGATCC
>NW_006159585.1:2431068-2432449 GCF_000334495.1 Tupaia belangeri chinensis | reverse complement strand
CAGGAATTCAGGAAGCCACTTAACCTTGTTGCTTTTGTTTTCTCATCTGTGAAACAGTGGGAAATAAAATCCCTCTGCTTTTTCATTGAGTTTTATGTGAGTGAATTAATTAATGATTATATAATGCCCAGTACAATGCAACATGTAATTGAAAAGTTTAATCATCGAGGTAATAGTACAATGATAGTAGGTTTCAAAGTAGTGATAAATATCATTTTTAAAATGCAGATATTACCATTTTGATATTTTCTCTCTGATCTGCATTTTCAAATTAGAAGCATATATAATTTCAATTTCATTTTCATTCCCATTTTTATAATATTGTTAAATTCTACAAAACTGCTTTCTCTATTGTTTTCACAGTGATACTTCAACTAAGCAGAGAATCGCTGTAGATTCCAGTAATAACTGGACATTCTAATTAAAAGTTCTTATGCCCAGGAGTCTTAACACCAAACTAGATGGTCAAGGATCTGCCTACCCTATATACAATTGAAGAACTCCCTATTTTCATTTATATTTTCCAAATCAGATTGAAAAAAGAGGTCTTTCCATTCAGAATCTCTTAGCTTTTGGGCCTTGTTGCTCTTCCAGTAAGTTCATACTTTTCCCTTTCCTTCTTTTAAGCCTTTGTGTAAGGTGCTTTCTCCACCTGAAATGTCCTTTATGGCTCTTTACATAAATGCTTCTATCTGGAAAATCCTGATCCTTTTACAAAAAGGGAAGTCAGTCTTATTTTGTAATACTTCCCCTGACACCACCAAGAAAATCCTCTTCAATTCCTTTCACATCTACAGATGCCATCCTTACTGGAATTATCACACTATGTTGTTTTGATTTGTTAATTATTGGTTCTGTCACTAGACACTAAATAATTTAAGAACAAGAATTATTTCTTCTAATCTGTGGATCTTCCTTTCCCAGAACTGTGAATGGCACAATGTAAAGGTCTAATAAATATTTGGTAGTGATCAATAAAGTGGAAATTCCTATAAGTACAAGGGTGAATTAATTGTGGCTTTATGTCATTACACATTTTCTCATTTAGTAACTGTTCTATTAAGCGTGAATCTAAAAAAAAAAAGTGATCTTTTTTAATAATGTGGTTTCTTTCTAAGCAGAATATGAATGACCTAGGCCCAGAGAGGAGGCAAAACATGCCTTTCTTATGGTGATTTTTAAGAAGAGCTGCATACACAATACAGGAGAAAACTTCATCATGCTCAAAGTCACAGGCTTAAACTAAAATCTCCCATGAATTGGGATCTGTCCACTTTTCTAACCTCTAAACCTATCACTGTGTTTTAGATAATATCTACTGGAATTACATTAGACTTTCTGCAGTTTTCTGAATCATCCCTGCTCCATCATGCCTGGCTCT
>NW_006159585.1:2403674-2431037 GCF_000334495.1 Tupaia belangeri chinensis | reverse complement strand
CATTCCTGCCATGCTTCTGGCACGCCTTTCCATCCTGCTAGATGAAGTCCTACATATCTTTCAGTTAGGCTATCATCTCCTCTGTGTGGATACCATTGATATTTTATACCCCATCCTACCAGTGGGTGCTGTTATTCTTTGTACTTCCTTAGAGTTTTTGCAAACCATCTTACTTATCTCACTACCCTTAAGTGCATATTTAAATACCTCCTCCTCTTCAAACTAAGAGCTTCTTGCAGACAAGTACAGTGTTTGACTTTGGTGTCAGGGAAAGTGTCACAGAATAAGGCTGAATAATTCCCTTTTTATTTTTTTTTTCTTTTGGAGAGGTTTTCGCTATAGGGCGCGTGCGCTCGCCAGACAGACAGAGAGAGAGATAGAGACAGAAAGTGAGAAATCACCCCCCCAGGGGGGATGGTCACACCGCAATCCCTTCTCCTCCATTCTCCTCTTGGGATCTTGGGCACGCACCTACATCGCCCGGCGTAAGTTTTAAGCCACGCGGTGGACTATGTGGGAGTCCAGCGACATAGCCATTACGCTAACTGCTGGTTCCCTGAATTCCCTTTTTGAAAAAAGAGAATGGATTTTCCAGAAATAAGCATTGATATAAAGGAGAAAGCAGCTTGTGCAAAGGCTTAGAATCAGGAAAAGGCAAAATACGAACTCGAGGTTCAAAGGCTAAGAAAGTATGACTGCGAAGACCTCTTCTCTTTCTATATAATTTGGAAAATAGAAATGGAAATAGAGAGTTCTACAATTATGTATTGGATGAGCAGATCTTTGACTCTCTAGTTTGGTATTAAGACTTTTGGGCATAAGAACATTTCATTAAAAGATCTAGGTATTACAAGAACTTACAGTGATTCTCTGCTTAGTCGAAGTATCACAGTGAAAAACAATACAGAAAGCAGTTTTGTAGAATTAAACAATATTACAAAAATAAGAATAGTAGATCTTATTGCAGGACCTGGTATAGTTAAAGCTCAGTTAATAGTTGTCAAATGAATGAATGAATAAATTGATGATAGTTCTGCTTACTATGCAGACCAACTGGAAGGAGATAAAAATCATTGTCCTAATCTAATTTTTAAAATAATTTTCCAGAGGGCACATGTGCTAGTAAGAGATAAATAGAGAGAGAGAAAGAAAGGGAGAATGTGAGAAATCACCCCCAAGGGTGTAGGCATAATCCCTTCTCTATTTCTCCCTCCTTTTGGGATTGTGGGCATGCGCATGCACCCAGTGTATTTTTCAAGCTGCAGGGTCCAGTATCAAGACATGTAGTCATCCATGCGAGATCTAGTTGCCTTAACCACTATGCCTCCGGCTGGCCCCAATCTACTTTTTAAACTAAAAGACATAATATTTTCTATTTCTCTTAGCTTACTTTAAAATATACTTGGATAAGCACTGGATTTATTTTTACTAAAGTTCCTATTTTTATTTTCCTAGGACAAAATATATCTATGCACCACCTTTCCTTTGTCCACCATGCCAGAAGCATCCCACTGTATAATCTCGTTTCCCTCTCTCTGTCCACGTTTTAGAATTATTTTCCGAACTATGTAGAAAAAATGATTTCTTGCCTGCATAGTTCTAGCCAAGAAGAGGGCATTTCCACACCACACATGAAAACCATCTACCTTATCAGTGGCTTAGAGTGGATAACAGTGATTCTGAGTATTCAAGAGTAAACTCAGCATGTCTAAAGTTTAGTGAATCCTAAGAATAAGAAGCAATGTAGGAGTTGGTCTAGAAGTTAAAAATCTACTGTTTCAACATGCTTCTCTAATCCATGCAGTTTGAAAAAAATCATTTTTTGCACAAAGACTGACAAACTAATAAATGACTCCATTTATTTTGCTGAATATTTCATTGTGCAGTTCAGAAATGACTGCTAATTAAAACTAAATGTAAGCATTGGTGATAACAATCTTATTGAAGGACTTTTATATAGAAACCAAAAGCATTTATCTATAGATATGGAGAAAAATGTAGTATCTTTATTTTTACCCTTGCTGAAGACTGAGTATAACATGTGTGTCACACACAGTCACAATATTTATTTTTGAATCAAGGTGAGTCCATCACCATCATAATCATATGTGGTATCAGTGCCATCATTATCATCATAAGTTAGCACTTACTGAGCACCATTTAGTAATAGCTCCCTTGTCCGCATGGTGTTCTCTTGCCACAGGCTGATAGATTACAATGAGAAATCATGGCTTCTCTGAAGGAAGGGGCTGAGAGGCACTCCTTGAATAAGTCTCTAAGGTGTTGTTATGAACATCATCCAGAGACTGGAAGCCAAGAATCCATAGAAAAATTAGAGTCGAGCTCCTTTGATGTTATGTAAAAGAGAAAAATCCCAGCTTTGACACTGAGAGGGAAAATTTATCAGTTATTTATAAAGACTTTAGAAGATCCTGATTGGGTCAAGTAAAAAACTCCTTATTTTGCCTCATAACTCTTTTCATGCCTATGTTGAAGAGGTGGTGGAGCCCTCATTTTCCAAAGAGCACAAATTCTTCTCCCCATAATACTGCTTACACTGGCTCTTTGGAGATATGTCAGAAGCAGCTCATAATTGCTAGGCCAGTTGTGCTGTGATTGTATAGCATTATGGTGCCTGGTTCTTTCAGGAAAGAAAGACCATAATCACTTCACAATGGGTTTACTCCATGGGATTTATGATCTAACTGATTTCCAGATCAAAGGCATGTTCTCAAGCTGAATGGTAGGACTTTTCAGAGGAAAGAGAACCACTACGACAGTTATTTTCCTAGTATCCCATGGTTGCTTTTTGAAAGAAACTGACTTTTAAGCAAGGCTTAGAAACAAAATTGTAAAGTTAAGCAAAATCCTTTTAAAATCCTGGTTGGCTTTTCCCACATTCTCTCTAATAAGTTACTTCTTCTCCTTCTCTCTTCTTCCTTCTTCCTCCTCCTCATCCTCCTCAAAAATAAAATAAAATAAAATAAAATATTCCCAGTGGAGATGCTCATATCAATCATCTACAGCTTTGTGTGAATTTTAGTCACAGCTGCCCCTTTAAAAGGATTGTAGGATCCTTTTCTCTCTTTTTTTTTTTTTTTTGACATCATCAGAGCATGCTTAGACTCAAGCTAAAAATACCTTTAATAGCAATGAATGAATAGAAAAAAATAATTTTGGAACAGGAAACCATATCCTTTTGCAATCAAAATGAGGTTTCTGGCTTTTCTGCTGAAGCATAAATGAGCGCTGATTTTGAGTGGTGATTGTCATCACTTCTTGTCACCTCATTCTACCATCTCCCCAGCCTCATGTAAGGAATTTATTCCACGTGGTGTAGGCACAGGGTAACCTATACTCATCACGTCCCCTTCAAGGGTCGGATGCCCTTTAACCACAGTCTTATCAAACACCAAATAAGATTCTGTTGGAATCTATTCATCTGACTGAAATCTTCCAGCTGCCTTCTATTGCAATATTATTTTTACCCTTCATTAGAGATATTTAAAACATTTTAGGTTTTTATCTTGATTCAGTCATTTATCGGCTAATCAGAAATGAACAGTTTAGTATAAAGTTCAGTTTACACTTAGGTTTACTATTGCCAGAAGGTCAAATATGTGAACTATACGTGACTCACTCTTAGCAAGCATCTCTATACTTATTTTTTAAAAAAGTGGTTTCTAACATAAAACTTTAAACAAAGACTGGAATGTATAAAGTTATGAGATATATTTAATTATGTGGTTCTTGAAATGAGCTAGGAATATTGGTCCCAATGGTAATATCCATAAATATTTTATATATTGGAAATTTTAGTTGAATAAGTATGTGGCTACCCTAGCTGAGCACTTATATGAAAAGAATATTGATTTGGATTATGAATTCAGTAACTTAAAATCGTGAGCATTGGCACTGGAAGGAAGGGGTCCTTGGAGATATTGCTAGTATATTAGAACCTATAGGAAACATTCTCTCAATGAATTTGAAGGGATTCTCCATCAGTCCTATGGGTGCTTAAGATAAAAGAACAATGTTTCTCATATCTATGGTACAACATTTAATTTCCCAGAAGGTAACAATTTCTGCTAGTCATTGGAACAAAAACATTAATGTGTAATCCTTTAAACATAAACTCATTATCGTGCCTTACACACAATAATAATGTGAATGACAGCCTTCAGAAGTTATGCTTTCACCATTGTGGGTTTTTAATTAACACGCATTGATTGTGCACCTACTATGTGGCACTCATTGTTCTGGGCGCTGAAGATTATAGTCATTAATGTTTGTAGCCAAGGTCTTTGCTTGTAGAGATTGCACTTTTTTCAAGGTGGTCAGATTATAAACTAACAAATGAATAAGTGAATGAAGAGAAGATACTTTAGGATAATAAAGGGCTTCTTAAGGCAGTATAATGTAATAGAAAGTTCCTGGAAAATTAACAGAGAGAGCTTTTTGGGAATACAAGAAACAAGAGGAGGCCAACTATGCAAAGCTGTGGGAGAAGAGATGACAGATAAAGGGATCGATTTATGCAATGGCCCTGAGAATAATGTATGCAGGGAGAAGGAGGTAGCCAGGTATTTGTGAGTCAGCTGAGCTGCTTCTTCCCAGGGTTTCTCTCACCTTTTCCCGTGGCACTGCCTCTATTTAGACCCATTCGCATGCACTTTGCTGCATTCTCATTAATCTAAGGGTCCCTTTGTTTTCATACTCCCTTCATTCCAAATTGCCTCTCAAAACGTCTTCTTATATTCAAGTTCTATTTCCTCAGTCTTGAGCAAAGTCTTTGCTTCTAGAGTAGTCTAGATCCTTTAAGTTTAGCTTCTTTAACCTCCATCATCTGACTTCTAATATATCCATCCAGTGTATTTTGTTACATATAGTCCTGTGCTTGTTCAGCCCATTCCCAGGTAGATACCTAACACGTTGCCTTCTTAATTGTGTCCATATGCTAAACTCCTATATAGACTTTAAGGCATACACTTAAGGCACTAACATCTAAGACCAGACTATTTCTCAATATCTTTCTTCTTTATTACAGTCTAAAATATTAGGTCATCGGGAAAGTCATGATGTGTTTTCTATGTAAAAATGTGTCGTGACTTTCCAGACAACCCAACAGCTTACTTTACTTTTAAAATCTATGGCAATTCCTGTCTGTACAATTCATTCATCCATTAAGTACTGCTCTGCAGCACTTTCTTTCATTAGTGAGAACTATTACATATTCTTTATCTTATTACATGTTTGCAAGTTTATTTTTTATCTTAGCTGTTGATAGTAAATACTTTGTAGACAAAATCATGTTTCATATTTTTTTCTCTTCATTACAAAGTTCAGCACAGCTCCTGGCACCCAGGATGTATGTGCTCAATTGCTTCTTAAAGCTTGAGCTGCCCTGAGCATGGTTCTGTCCAACCTAATGCATGCATGACGATCATCTCCAGTCTGGGAGTGCCTTTCTTAAACACTCACATAAGGGAATTACTATGGTATATCCATTAGTAAAAGGAAAAGTCTCTCCAACTCATGCCCAAGCCCTTTCCCAGTAATATTTGCGAAATGTACATTAACTCTCAGCTCTATTGACTCAAAAACAGGAAACCTCAGGAGGCAGCACAACGCAAGCAAATTAATGATTTTGTGAGTGATGACTGCAATAGCATAGAAATAAATGAGAGATCCCAAGGAGACTGTCTAGCCAGCACAGAATAGGGACAGCAAGGAAACAAATCCATTTAAATAAATGTCACATCTCATATAAAATCCTGAGAAGCCCTGAACTACCAACAATGAGAGCTGCTTGCTGATACCAGCCCTGCTTATAGTATAATTTTCTTAAAAATAAGAAAAATAAAATTTTATATATTAAAGGTAAAATGCTTAGAATCACAGATTTTGACTTTAGGAATAATTGAGTGTAGTCACTTATTCTAAAGATGAGGAAGTGGAGCCCAGACTAGGGTAATCACTGGCAGAAATGACCTGGTATAGAGACAGTGCTTCTTCCCACATCCCTACCACCCACTGGACAGAGGGGCTGTGCCTAGAGCCTAAGGCGGTCTCAGAAACTGGTTTCCATTGTCAGCTTCTGTGCTGTGACCAGAACTTTTCAGGAGCATTGTCACTCCAGGTCAGGAGCCACTCCTGAGAACTGAAGCCTCTCATCCTCGCTGAGTCCTCGTCTTCGGGCACTAGGAGGACTAAAAATTGTGGAAATCATGAGCCCATTTCAATCTCCCACCTCACACTGCTAGCACTCTGCTCAGAGCCTGCCCCATTCTCTTAACGCCTCATTGTCTTGGTGCTTCTTGATGAGGACACACATCCCCACCACTCTGCAACCACAAGCATGTCTCTGGAGAAACCTTGATCTTCTCTCCCATTGTGAACCCCTCCATTCTCAGTTTCACAAATTGTTATGCCCCTTCTGGGCCTTAAAACATGGCTAGCAGTGCCAGCAGGACAACACTGGTAGAATGCATCTCAAGTAGTAGTGTCTCTTTCTCTTTTGTTGTCCTTGACTCTGGGCAAAGATTTAGTCATTATTCTCCTTTATTCCTCTCTAGTTCTTCTTACCCAAAATCTCTGTTTAGGGCTCAAGAAAGAAAAAAAAAAAAAAAAGGAGAGAGAAATAATTCAAAATTTCTTGTGGATCTTTGTACCTAATCATGTAGTTTCAAAACTCCTCGTCACTAGTATCTACCATGCTCCTGGTCATTTGCTCTATTCATTGAAACCTTTAACTTAGACCTCACCATTCTTTGGATCATTCCAAATTCTGACTTCACTTTGAGTGCCCTTAGTGTCCAAAGACAGTATTCACCCTCCAACCGTGTTTTTATCCCCAAGGTCTCCCCAGTCTTTTTTTCTGCCCTCCATTCCCACACTCTCACTCTAAACTATGTCACCACTCAGTGTGACATTAAATATAAAATTCAACTTTCAAATAATTCAGTAGCCTAACAATAAGAAATGGCTAAATTATTGCAGTAGCGTAGTACAGAACATCATCAATTATTTAAATAAAAGAGATAGGCACAAAATCAGTGATTGGAAAGTTCACAAAGACATATTTTTCATTTTAAAAAGTGAATTAAGTCTATTTCTTGATTAACTGACTTTCTTATAAGAGTAATACAATTCATGTTTTAAAAATAAATATTGTGATATATATATATATATATACACACACACATACATATATATATATATATATATATATATACACACACACATATAAATGCATATGAAAGTAAACAAAATATGAACACTAAACTTCCAAGAATGACTACTTTAGGAAAGGGATTGAGAATAAAGATGAAACATTTCCTTTTTTTAATCCTCTGTGTTCTATTTTCCCTGAATTATTTTCAGTAGGAAAGTATGTATTATAATAATTCAAAAATAAAAATTATTTCTGTAACTTAAAATGTGTAAAAAAAAATTTCTGTCCTTTCCAAACCTTTACTATTCTTTCATTCTATTACTTCTCTCAAATTACATTTTGACCTCCTTGAGAATGTCTGGGTTGTAACCATATTATTTTCATGTTCATCTCCTTGTGTCTTTTTTGTTTGATACTGCATTTTAGTCTCATTTTGTATCATTTCAACTATCTTATTATTATTTTGTAATTTTGACTTTAATCTTCTTTTATTATGTCTACCCAGTATTATTCCAACTTAGGGTGGATTAAACTGTCCACTATCTTTTTATTAATATCCAGGCTACTTCTACTGCACTCTTTTGGTTTTCTTTCTGCTAAGTTGACTCCTCTAGTTTCACTGCAGGTTACTTTTCTCTATCTGTACTTGCTTACAACATTAGGATTTCTCAGAGTTTTAAGTGAAGCCATTTTCTTTTCTCACTTTGCATGTCCTTCATAGTAGATGTCACCTACTTTTATGTCTTTAAAAACATTGTCTAATAGTGTGTAGAAATTTCCAAATCTTGATTGTATACTAGGCTTCTCTACTAAATTTCAAACTCACATATCCAGTTGACTCCATGAGACTCCCGGAGATAACTCCATCTCAATGTGTTCAATATTTAATTCCTTTTTCTTTTCTCAGAATCTGCTCCTCTTTGAATATTCATTGTCACCATCTCAGGGAATGACCCCATCATCTTCTGCTTGCCCAAGTCACAACCCATGATTTAGATGAGAATTATGCTTTTTTCTTGATCTCCCCATTCATTCTTTCACTGAATCTACTCATTGCACTTTCTTAAATAACTCTCAGGATACTTATTTCAAGCCATCATTCCATCACCATCACCTACCTAGATTTCCTGACAGTCTCTTATCTATTCTCTCAGTTTCGTTTTTATCCTCTAGTCTATATTTCACATAGGAATAACTAATCTTATTTTGCTTACTGTCAAACTTTATACAAATAATTAATGTAGAGTATATACCATTCAGCAACTTTTTGTACTCAACATTGTATTTCTTTAGATTCATGGATGTTTACGCATCTGAATCTCATTCAAGAGGTTTTTTTTTTTTTTAATTTTAAGTGGTTGTATTTTTATCTGTAAGCTTTCCAATTAGTTAAATTTCATGTCTGATGTCTGAATATTATTTCTTCTCAATTCTGTTACATAGTTTCTTATTCTTTATGAAGTTATTTCTTTACTTATTTCATACGATGCTGTACCCAGAACGACTTTTACAGTAATGTGAAATTTATAACAAAATTTTTTTAAAAAACTGACCTTCAGAGAAATAATTTCCACAAGTGCTCATCACTATTAAGTCTTATTAAATATAAGAAGCCTTTATGCTTTACCTTCTCCTAAATATATCCTATATTATGATTATATTTTTTACAATTTCCAACCCATACAAAACCAAAGTTCTTCACCAGAATTTAGGCTATTATCTTTATTTAGATAATAAATTTTGACCAAAAAGAATGTGCTTCTCACACAGTGGTCAGTTAACTTTGCCTGTAACCTGGTCAGATAGTAGATATTTTTTGGTTTATGAGCCACATGATCTCTGTCACAACTAAACAAAAGGAGCCAAAAAAAGAAGAAAAAAATAAATAAGTGGGTGTGGTTGTGCACCATTAAACATATATTTACAAAACAGATATTGGGTCAACAGCCGATTGGCTATAGTTCACTACCCCTTGCTCTAACAGAAGAATTTATTAGACAATGGTGACAAGCAGATGGTGAATAAGGCTTTGAAAAGAAATTACTTCCCATTTTTTTCACATGGTTAGCCACATACTCTCTGCTCACAGATGGTCAGCCTTGCTCTGAAATTGGCTAGTAATAGAGTTTGTGATATCTTTCTGTCACAAATTTCAAAGTACCCCAACTATCTAAAAGAAACTGTGAGACCACCTAGCAGGTGATGGGATCTGTCATTCAATTATGTCAGTATCTTCTTGGGGAAGTGTCAGCAGAATAGACCTTGAGAATTATTGCTCCACATTATGTGGTCAAGTTGTTGCAGAACATAAATATGGGTAAAAATATTTCTGTAATTCATCACACATGAAATTTAACTATAGATA
This sequence comes from Tupaia belangeri chinensis, assembly GCF_000334495.1. Taxonomy (NCBI): domain Eukaryota; kingdom Metazoa; phylum Chordata; class Mammalia; order Scandentia; family Tupaiidae; genus Tupaia; species Tupaia belangeri. The sequence continues at coordinate 2,421,498 of NW_006159585.1, read as the reverse complement.
TTTTTACTTAAAGATGTCATTCAACTTTTAATATTTACCTCATTTTCACAGCTCAGATATCTATTGACCATATATAAAAAGGAGAATTTGGAGTCATTAGTTTTAATCCTAAATACTCTTTATTTTTCATACTTTGATTTCCACAATTTTTAGCAAAACATGAAAGAGTAAGAGAGAAGGGAAAGAAGGGAAGAAGGAGGAAAAGGAAGAAAGAAAAAAAGAGAGGGAGAAAAGAAGAGAGAAAGGAAAAAAGGAAGAAAGAAATGAAGTAACAGATCAATTTAGACCAAACACACTTCATTATTTTTCCTAAATAAAATTTAGATCAACATATCTATTTTTTATTTATATATCACTAGACATGCACATATAGAATATATTTTTCCATACTAAATCTCTGGCCCAGATACCTTTCAAACACCTGTAAATTTATACAATAATCACTTGTCTGCTTTCCTAGTTCACTTATCATATTATTGTTTCCTCTAAGACAGGGACTGCATGTTATTGATATTTGAACTTCAGCCCATCCATGGTATACAGTATTACTGGCACTAATCCTTTATTTCTGTATTTCCAACTTTGTTATATGATTACATAATTCTTCTTATAAAGTTATGATTATGTAGTTTTTCTTATAAAGTTTTGGTTAAGGCTCTTGACTTTGGGCTCAGTCATGTGGCTTGATTTGACCCATAAAATGAGATGAAGATGATACATTCATTTTCCAAGACTAGGAATGAAGGAGTCTTTCATTTTTCTACTTTCTCTCCTGTACAACTGGCATCATCATGAGAAGATCTTCCCCCTATTGATTGCTATACCCCCCTTCTGAGGTTGAAGAATGAATATTTGCTGAAGAAGTCTGAATCTAGTGTTTAGTGTGAAGTCAGCCAAGAACAATCAACCCTATCCTGACCTAAAGACACATAGCAATAATAAATAATTGTTGTTTAAAGCTACCAAATTTTGGAGTGGCTTAGAAATAATTGCTAATCAATATGCCATCCCAACCTTAAGCCTAGAAAAGTTCAAGACACATAGTAAATATCCCATAACTTTGAAAATAAAAAACAGATGGAAAACCTAAAAGATCCTTTAATGATATTCTTCGAGGCTTCATCTTCTAGTCCTATTCTGAACAGACAGCCCTACTTTTCATCTTGTCTGCACTTGACCTTCCAATATGGATCCCAATTTTCTACAGACCTCAAAAGTCCTTCGAGAACATTACACTTGAGAAAACTGCTAGAGAGATGCACTTGGGGAGAAGGAGGAGGAGGAGTGGGAAGAGAAGGTGGAAAAGGAGGAGAGAACAACATCAGAAGAGAACATGATATCTGTCCACTTTTCAAGTCCAGATTGGTCCACATTTTGTTTTACTTTTTTTTTTCCATTGAGTACTCCAGTAATTCATCCTTTCTCTTCTCTATATTTTCATATTTCTCATTGCAACTTTGTTATAACTGCCTTGGAGGATGTGAAGTTAATCTCTTTTAATAACTAAATTTGTAACTATGTTCTTGTGGCTGTTAGTATTAGCATAAATTCAAAAGCAGTATTTCCAAATGGGTCAATTTTTAAGATAATGGCACCTATTTTGAGCTGTGATTCTCTTGGTTCTCACTGGGCAATGGTTCTTATCCAGATGTTATTCAACAGACCCTTCCACTTGTATCTCATGATGTGTTTAAATAAAGAGTCATCAATAGCAGGCAATTAATGTTCCAGGACAAGAGATATAAGCAGATATCCATCACATAATGATGTTCTTTAGGTCTGAGCAACAAATCCTGAAAACCAATTAGTTGAGAAATCTTTCTGCAGTATTGTTCAACATAGAATGTGAGCGATTTCCCTCCATTAGACACATAATAGCAAATTCTACCAATGCTTTTTCTCTAGAAAAGTCATTGTGTCCTGAATACTAGAGAAAAAACATTGCTGTAAGCCCCTCCTTGAGTCTCTCTCTTAAAATAGACAATGTGTGGAGATGAAATTAATTACGATGTCAAGACTCTCAATTTTCATCCCAATTCCTGCTAATTTGGGGACTGCCTCTCATGACACTTAGAGGTTTGTATGAACTAAACATATGTTCAACAGCTTTTATTTAGTATTTACATTAAGAATCCCACATTAATTCCATTACAATGTATGTACTTACAGTTAGCTATGTCACTCTTTAGTAACATCAGCCAAATAATTATTCAGGGGCTGGCAGTTCAACTTAGTTTACTTCGACTAGAGTTAATTTGATAAGGTGCACAGATACTTAAATAAAATTTTTAAAATAGTTTAAGATTGAGACCAGCAGATGGCATAATGGTTACATTGCTGGACTCTTACATTGTTGACCATGGTTCATGTACCAGACCTGTTTTCTCACTTTCCCTCCCAATCTCTCTCTCTCATGCACACACACACACACACACACACACACACACACACACAGTCCCTCTCTGGTCAAATTAAAATAAATAAATAAAGTTAAATAAAATAATTCCTAAAAAAAACTCATGCCAGGCACGTGTATGTGCATGCCCAAAATCCTGAGAGGAGAATGGAGAAGGGATTGCAACATGCCCATCCCCCATGAAGGGAGGGTGATTGCTTGCTTTCTGTCCCTCCTTGGGGAGAAGGAGGAGGAGGAGTGGGAAGAGAAGGTGGAAAAGGAGGAGAGAACAACATCAGAAGAGAACATGATATCTGTCCACTTTTCAAGTCCAGATTGGTCCACATTTTGTTTTACTTTTTTTTTTCCATTGAGTACTCCAGTAATTCATCCTTTCTCTTCTCTATATTTTCATATTTCTCATTGCAACTTTGTTATAACTGCCTTGGAGGATGTGAAGTTAATCTCTTTTAATAACTAAATTTGTAACTATGTTCTTGTGGCTGTTAGTATTAGCATAAATTCAAAAGCAGTATTTCCAAATGGGTCAATTTTTAAGATAATGGCACCTATTTTGAGCTGTGATTCTCTTGGTTCTCACTGGGCAATGGTTCTTATCCAGATGTTATTCAACAGACCCTTCCACTTGTATCTCATGATGTGTTTAAATAAAGAGTCATCAATAGCAGGCAATTAATGTTCCAGGACAAGAGATATAAGCAGATATCCATCACATAATGATGTTCTTTAGGTCTGAGCAACAAATCCTGAAAACCAATTAGTTGAGAAATCTTTCTGCAGTATTGTTCAACATAGAATGTGAGCGATTTCCCTCCATTAGACACATAATAGCAAATTCTACCAATGCTTTTTCTCTAGAAAAGTCATTGTGTCCTGAATACTAGAGAAAAAACATTGCTGTAAGCCCCTCCTTGAGTCTCTCTCTTAAAATAGACAATGTGTGGAGATGAAATTAATTACGATGTCAAGACTCTCAATTTTCATCCCAATTCCTGCTAATTTGGGGACTGCCTCTCATGACACTTAGAGGTTTGTATGAACTAAACATATGTTCAACAGCTTTTATTTAGTATTTACATTAAGAATCCCACATTAATTCCATTACAATGTATGTACTTACAGTTAGCTATGTCACTCTTTAGTAACATCAGCCAAATAATTATTCAGGGGCTGGCAGTTCAACTTAGTTTACTTCGACTAGAGTTAATTTGATAAGGTGCACAGATACTTAAATAAAATTTTTAAAATAGTTTAAGATTGAGACCAGCAGATGGCATAATGGTTACATTGCTGGACTCTTACATTGTTGACCATGGTTCATGTACCAGACCTGTTTTCTCACTTTCCCTCCCAATCTCTCTCTCTCATGCACACACACACACACACACACACACACACACACACACACAGTCCCTCTCTGGTCAAATTAAAATAAATAAATAAAGTTAAATAAAATAATTCCTAAAAAAAACTCATGCCAGGCACGTGTATGTGCATGCCCAAAATCCTGAGAGGAGAATGGAGAAGGGATTGCAACATGCCCATCCCCCATGAAGGGAGGGTGATTGCTTGCTTTCTGTCCCTCTCTTTTTGTCTCTCCAGTAAGTGTATACTACCTGTAGCAAAAAATGTGTCTCTGAAAAATAATCATAATAGTAATAATGTTAATATAAACATGAAGGAAAGAATTCATTCTACACATCAAAATGTGTTCCTGCCTAAAGTGAATATGTTTTCATTTATATTTAGTACAGAGTATTAGTCAATTTTTAGCCTTTTATTAGACAGTGAGTAGATACATTCATTTATTAGTATTGCATACATTAGTATTGTGGGTTTGAATTGTCCTTTGTTATAAGAATAGTTCTCACAGTACTTGTTAACCTATATTATTACAACAGCCATGGTCACAGAAGAATTATGAGATGGAGATTAAGAAATAGGACATGGGTAAAAATAGTACTGGCTTTTACAAAATGCAGAGAGGTGAATCAATATTTTTTGAACATCTGTTATAGATCAAACTCTTTCCATGTTTTATCGCACTAAAATATTATAAGCCCCCTAAAAAGAATAATTTTACAAAAAGAAATTGAAAAAAAATAACTGGAAGCTTTGGGCACTGGAAGACAGAAGTTATGACTTGTGTAATTAGAAGACACAAAACAAGACCAGCTCTGTATAAATTGCAAAGCGACATATTTTTTAAAGACACCAAACTGATAGTAAACTGGAAAGTCAATGATAGTAAAATGAAATGGCAGGTTCCATACTCAAGTTTAATGTCTATTTATGTCAGAATATGTCAAAGTTATATCAAAAAAAACTTTGTTTCATGACTCTTTATGTCATTTTAAAGTGTCAGTTAAAATGCCAGAACTAATATATTGGTTTATTATATCTTGATTTCGAGAAAACAAGCACCTTGTGGCATCTTTGTGAACAAAATGAAAATATATAAACGTGATGGCATAACTGGCTAGGGAATGTCTGATTAAGCTATTGCGCAGTTTATTTTGATTAGTGAATATGTCAAGTAATAGTTTGGAAACCTGATCCAATTAGTTATTCACAAACACACACACATGCACACACACACACACACACATATAAAATGGGAATGGTATCCCCTGGAGGTTCAGCATCTAGGGTGACCAACTGTCCTTGCTTGCCTGGGACTTGAGAGAGTTTCTGGAATATAGAGTCTTCAGTTCTAAAACAGGCAAATCCTAAAGTAGAATGTTTGTCACCTTCGGATAGCATATAGACACTCTGCTTATATATGTCCTTATATTTTGGTTCAGTTACTGGGATAATAAGCATGGTTCCAAGCTAAGATAAAGAGAAGGTGTATCAGTTAATTAGAACTCAGGACTAGCAGATGATGTAATGGTTATGTCACTGGACTCCCACATAGTCGACCATGGTTCGAATCCCAGACCCACTGGCTTCAAACTCACGCCAGGGACATGTGTGTGGATGCCAAACATCTGGAGAGAAGAATGGAGGAGAAGGGATTGCAGTGTCCCATACCCTGGGTGGTGATATCTCTCTTTTTGTCTCTCTGTCTCTCTGGCAAGGGCACACACCCTGTAGTAAAAGTCTCTCTAAAAAAAAAAAAAAAAGAACTGGTGATGCAATCATGCAATCTTTTTTTCTTTTCTTTTTTCTACTTTTTTGCCTATGGTACATGCACTTGCCAGAGAGAGATAAAGAGAGTAAAAGTGAAAAAGCACCACCACCCTACCTGCACCAACAGGAATGATGGATATGTCATAATCCCTTTTCCATTACCCTCTTCTTGGGATTTTGACCACATACAGCATGTGCCCCAAGCTGCTGGGTCCAGGACTTGAACATACAAGTTGGTCATGTGGGCTCCAGCTATCTTAACAACCATGCCATCATCTGGTCCCTGACATGCAACCTTAATGCTCTCTAAATGTTCCTCTGCCTATGTATTGTGGACAGAAGTCTGACTACTTTTCCTATTTTTCCAAAATCTTTTCAAAAGGGTACTGGGGAAGTCATGCCCACAAACATTAACAGACCATTTACTTTCTATTAACAGGATTCTTCCTACCTCCTGTCCCTGGCATAGTATCTTTGAGATGTATATTTTCAACAGATTAGTGTATTCTTTTGCTTATGCCTTCCCAAGACACAGAACTTCCCTTTTCCTTGAGATGTAGATTAAGCCTTTCTTTAACTAAGACAGGGATTTTTCCCTTCCAACCTCTGACCTAAGAATTTGTGGAACCCACCTATAACCTACAAGCAGCCCCCCCCCTCCGCTTCTACATGTCCCGCCTTTTTGGGCCAGACCAATGGGAAATCTTTTAATTAAATGTTGTGTGTCAATCTCAAAAGCAAATAAAAGGAACCTCTGTACATGATCACCCCGAGAAAAGGCATGTATGTCTCTTCTCCAGGCCTAGGTCACTCACAGTTGGCTTGGAAATAAACCGCATTAATTATTAATTATTAATTTTACAGTTGGTTATATTTTTTCCGTAGACAGTATGGTACTGACACAGACTAAGCAGTAACCTTTCCCAAATTGTATTCATCTCCTAAAGCTGTCTTATGAGCAGCCATGAGTGGACTTCATCACTACCTATGCATCACCTAGCAATTAAAGTAGAAGAGCATCAATATCAGTTCTCTTGGTGATCACAGAATGAATCATAAATGGTCACTGAAGACTGGCAGACCCATTTACAAACAAATCACATAATAACATGTAACCAATGTCTGAAAGGCCAAAGCCAATGTCAACAGATTGCCTCACTGGCTGAGTATGATTCTGTTTTCACTGTTGACCAGAAAGGACAGGAGTCAATGACAAGCAGAAAGTACAAGAGAATATTTAGGCAGAGTAAGCAGATACTTGGGTTGGAATTATCTGCTAATGGACATATTCAAAATCCCTGCCAAAATGCACCGACTTTTGGTTGAAACTAATAAACTACATTTGTTCAAATGAAATTTGATTAGATTTTTTTCTTATATGAAAGAAAATATGTCAAATAGCATGCACGATCATCAGGAGGGAAAATTAGCACATAGTTTTTACTACACTTTCTTTCAGATAGATGGACACTGTAACAAATCTGAGGTACAATGCCTAGTGATGTGTTGTAGGGCTTAATATTTAGTCTTGACTTCTTTTTTAAGTTTATCTATTTATTTCTTGCATGACTAAGAGAGGCAGAGGACAAGAGATACAGAGAGATAACACCTCCAATAGGTTTTATTTGTTTGTTTGCTATAGGGTACATGTGTTTGCCAGAGAAACAGACAGAGAGACAGAGAGACAGAGAGAAAGAGAGAGAGAGAGGGAACATGAGAAATCACCCCCCAGGGAAGACACAATGCCATAACCCCTTTTCCATTCTCCTCTCAGGATTCTGGGCATGCACACACACATGGCCAGGATGCTCATCAAGTCACAGTGTCCAGAATTCAAACTCTGAAATCAGCCATGTGGGATCCAGCTGTCAAGTACCATGCCATCAGCTGTTCCCCCATAGGGTTTTGACACTGTGAGCCATCCCCAGCTTCAGTGAACTCAGGGAGGTCTCCAGACTCAGTCCTGCAATCTTTCCATGGAGGTCAACCTCACTGAGTGTCATGTTTCGCTGCCACATTATCATAGGGCCTTTAGTCTTGACTTCTTTTTTTGTTTGTTTGTTTTGTTTTTATTTTACATAGGGTATGTTCACTGACCAGAAAAACAGAGAAACAGAAGAAGAGGGAACAAATACCCCTCCACAGGTCGTGGTCATGCCACAACTTCCATTTTTTCCAACAAGTTAGGATTTGGGGCATGCCTTGTGTGCTTTTCATGTCACTGGGTCTGGGATTCGAATCACACAGTTGGTTATGTGGCCTTCACCTGCCTTAACATCTATGCCATGGTCTTGACTTAGGTGTTCCTTAGTCTTGACTTCTTTTTGACTGACAGGATTTTGAGAAAAAGCTTACTAAAAGATTTAGTCAGTGATGTGTCAAAAGCAGCTCCTCTCAATGTCTATTGGCAAAACTTCAGGACTTTCTGAGCCAAATATTAAAGCAGTGTCAGGTTGAAATCAGCTTTGGCAAAAATATTTATAACAAGGAAATTGTTAAACACAGTAACCAGGGTTTTTGTTTATTTATTATATGACTGATTTTCTGGATAACCACTTGTTGAACATTTACCAACACAGAACTGGACAAAAATACCCCATAAAATTAGCAATCCAGGCCAGTGTCAGTTAAATGCTAATAGCAGAAAAGCACTTTACCTATATTTATTTCCTCATCCTCCCTTGTGGGATTAATCTTCTTTATTTGGAATTCTAGATTATCTCAGGTAATAACAGCTAACTCTCATAAAGAATCTGGTTCAGGGCTACCAGGTGACATGGAGGTTACAGTACTGGATCCCACATGGTCAACTGTGCAGTTTGAGTACTGGATCTGGCAGCTTGAAAATCCTATCTGACGCACATATGTCTGCATACTCAAAATCCTGAGAGGAGAGGGGAGGAGAAAAGATTACAAACAGGAGACTTGAGACGAAGAGATTGCAGTGTGGATATCCACCCTAAGGTATGATTTGCCGCTGTCCCTCCTCTGTCCCTTTCTCTCTCTGGTGAGCACAAGTGCCCTACAGCAAAAACTTAAGGAAAAAAAAAGGAAAGAAAAATCTGGTTCATGTGGAGCTAAGGAATAACAAAAAAGAAAAAAAAGAGAGAGAGAGAGAGTTAATATGAGGTGTGAAATGGTTGTGAATACTGAGCACCATTTATTTTAGCTGAAAGCGCATAATTTATTAAGAATGAACAGAAAAGAAAAGTCATCACTTTTCCTCCAGTTAATAATGCCCTACACTTCCCTGTCTCCAAATGCTTTGTTCAGTGAAGTTCAGAAGATTTAAAAAAAAGAAAATCCTGATACAGCTTTTCCATCCAAAGATTTTGTGGAAAGCTTAGGAATCTTTTCTTAGTATAAACCTAACTTCAAAAGCATGAGCTGTGGTCTCTGTTTGTCACCATGAGAAGGAATTAAAGCACTGCAGAGCTAAGATCCTAGAGTGACACTTTTTTTTTTCTACTCAGACCATATTTTCTTTCAGGGTAAATCCATGGACAAGTGCCCATAAAGAAACATTAAGAAGAATGACTTTTGCATTTTTGGTATCTGTTATAGATCTCAGCATTCCAGGAGGAGTCTGTGATTTTTCTCTCATCAGTCTGAGGGATTTGTCATAAAATACCAAAATGTGGCTCATTTATTTCTCATTTTCCTTTTAGCTTATTTATAGATTTGGGTGATGGTTTCTTGCTGTGGAGATTTGCATTCTTCTGCATTAGTCAAGGTCAAAGTACAGAGCCTTTGTGTGTATGCTAAGCCCTTTCAAATATGTGTTCACCCCCTGCTGTGATGCATTAAAAAAAGATACCTTGTTCAGAATCGACCCACAGGCTCCTGCATTTTGTTTGTCTTCTATTAAAGACTAAGCAGCTACATTTTCATTTCAAATTCCACATAAATGCTTTTAGAATAGCTTAAATCTGGAGCTATCTGAAGACAGGAAAGGTATTAGATGACCTCTCAGAATCCCTCCCTGTACCTTCACCTTAGGAACTGCAATGGCTTCTCATTTGGTCTGCACAGACCTGCTCGACTCAGCACTGCAAGTTGCAGGCTCTTTTTCTTGCACCCTTTTTCTCATCCCTCAGGTGCTTTGCATCCCCACCTCCTGTTTCCAAATCTTAATCTGTTCTCAATAAAAGTGCTGATAAATCATATATATATATATATATATGATATATATATACACACACACACACATACACACACATATGGGGTGACTATGAATATATCCACCTTAACAATATCCAATTAATAGGGTGTAAAACACATTGAAAGGTAGGATAATGATCATTTAGTAAGACAAACTTTGGAGATGGATGGTTTTTGTTAAATTCTTTACAAATTCCTTATATGGAAATAGATAATTACTGAGCATCTCTAGGCTTTCTGTCCTATATGTAAGAGAAAAAAAAAATTACAACTCCACATTTTGTTGTGATAATTAAATTACAAAATGTATATGAAGTGCTTGTTCTGATATATAGGAAGTGTCCAGAGACATGAAAACAATACTATGACTGCTGCCAAATTACCTGTACTTTGGGACCAGCAGTTAGCATAATGGCTATGTCGCTGGACTCCCATGTAGTCGACCACGGTTCGCGTCCCGGACCCGGTGGCTTAAAACTCACCCTGGGCGTGTGTGCGTGCATGCCCAAGATCCCGAGAGGAGAACGGAGGAGAAGGCCATCCCCCCTGGGGGATGATTTCTCGCTTTCTATCTCTCTGTCTCTCTTTGTCTGTCTGGCGAGCGCACACGCCCTATAACAAAAACCTCTCAAAAAAAAAAAAATTACCTGTACTTTGACAGACTCAGCTTACCATAAAAAATAGGATATTGAATTCAGACAGACTCCACAAATCTCAACCTCAAACACTGAAAAAGGCAGCCTGGGGTATGCAAGCTGCTCCACCAGGGAGGAAACCCAGATGCTCAAAAAAAAAATAGTTAAAACAGAATTGGAGGTCAAAATGAAACTGGCCCTAGGCTTCTTTACTCACCCCTGATTTTTTTTTTCTACTCATTTCAGTTTTCCTTGATCTATGACATACTGTAATGTCCTTAGGGCTAGTGAATCAACCTAACTAAAATATTTGCAGATATATCATACTTCCTTCATTCTTTGTTATTACAGTCTAGCTCTAATTTGACAAACTGATTGAATAAGAGTTTTTTAGGGACAAAAATATAAAACGATTTTCTACATTAAATATAATTTTTAATTATAGGACTGTTAGGGTCCATAGATCTATTTATCTAATGGTGACACAGAGAAAGCAACAACAATGCAACTGCATAAGAGGCATTTATTTTTCCAGCTAGCTGGGGTTCGAGGTTATGCCCGATTCAGTGGGTTGCAACAAGGACCCTGAACCTAGGATAGAGGGGCCTTTCATAGCTCAGGAGGGCAGTACAGGATATATTGTCAGTAACTTTCCACAGTATGCAGCACACAAGGGAGGGGGTATGTGCAGTTAGGGTCCAGTTGTTATTGCCTGCTTAAATTTAGATAAGAACTCTCAGTTAAAGTTAGATAAACCTTGTTTTGGCGCCACTGAGTTTGTCCATCCTTGCACCCCACCCCCACCCCATCCTCTGCTTATTTATGAGTTCTTGTCTTCTGTTTATTCACAAATTCCTGTCCTCTGTTTATTCATGAGCTCTATCATCAAAGCACTGTCATGGTGGTGAATACACTAACTCAGCCTATGCCAACTCAGCCTAATAGCCCTACCATGGGTGATTATGCTAAATCGGCCTATACTAACTCAGCCTAACATATGCTAACTTGGCCTAACATATGCTAACTGGGCCTAACAAGGACACCTTGATTTTAAGAGACATAAAATTGTAGAAAACAAGTATGGTTTCCAGAATCAAAGAAATAAGGTAATCAAATTAATTTCTGTACTGTGAAGCCTATTCTTCTCACCAATTTTCTGTCTCTTTTATTGGTTTTTGATGGTAACTAGCATGGCTTAAAAAAAAAAAAAAAAAAAAAAACTGCCAGGCACACCACACACAGGCTCTGTAAAAGTGAGCTAAGGTACACACTAGACACCCACACATTAGTTTAGGTGGTGTGAGAACAAAGACTCAGATCTAAGTAGAATTGGGTATATGATCTCTGCATGTGGATAGGCAAGTGATAGGAGTAAGTATCAACAATGAGAGTTTTATTATTACTATATTTGAGCCAAAGAACTCTTTCTACAATCTAAATATCAGTGTGTGAAATGTGGGTCACCAGATAGATGAGACAACAGTGTGATGTACTGGCTATGGAATAGCTGGGGTTTGGAATAAGGGCAGAGGTCTGGCAGAATCAGTTATTACTGCTCATTTTATTGGTGATGTTATCAGGTTTAAACCTTGGACTCCAAGAAATTTGAAATCACAGTTTGGGACGGCATTGGTACCCAGATATAGGGCAGTCAAATCTAGGAACCTATGGAACATAGACTCAGCTGACTTAGGGAGAAGATGGCCTAAAGCAGTCTTTTTGGCACCTAGGACTGGTTTGTGGAAGACATTTTTTTTTCACAGACTGGGTGGGGGACTAGGTTTCAGGATGATTCAAACACATTACATATACTGTGTACTTTAGACTTTATTTCTATTATTATTACATTGTAATATATAATAAATAATTACATAGCTCACCGTTATGCAGTATTTGCAGTCACTTCCCAGGACTAGGCATCACTGCCCGATCTTTGCTTTAGATCATCAGGCATTGGATTCTCATAAAGAGTGTGCTACCTAGATCCCTCATATGCACAGGTTATAATAGAGTTTGTGTCCTATGAGAATCTAATGTCACAGCTGATCTGACAGGAGGCACAGTTCAGGTGGTATTGCAAGTAATGGAGAGTGGCTGTAAATACAGATGAAATATTGCTACCTCACCTGCCACTCACCTCCTATGTGGTTTTGTTCCTAACAGGGCACAGACCAGTATCAGTCTGTGGTCTTGGAGTTGGAGACCCCTGGCCTAAATGATGGTGGGTATCACAGGTACAATTGTCAAGAGTTTGAATAACGACTTCTGTGCAAGAGTGAGCATATCACCCATTCGACTATTCCTTTTCCTTACCCTTTCAATGGAATAAAGACTCCACTGATAAGCATGTCAACAACTGTCTCTTTCCTGTATATATCACGGCATAGCTATAATCTGACTGTTTCTAATTTGTCTTATTCCAGTAGACCATCTGGAAAAATCTCCCTAAAGAGCTAGGCACTCATGGCACTGGGGTAGAAGAGTATCTCACTCTCAGTTCGTTGGAGCTTTCTATCCCACTGATAAGAATTCATGAGGCCCTCTTATGTGAGACATTGTTTCTAGCATCATGTTGAGTGTGAGATACATGCAGATGGCTCAGAGTAGCATAGTGACACCAGAATCTGAATCTCATCAATATCCAAAATAACAGTATTAAAAATCTGCTCTGAAATATAGTAGGAGAAAAAGAAATGAGTATCAATCAGTTAATAATGTCTTAGTTCCTTTATCATTAACTTTAAAAATGATGTTCCCAAGATTAGGTCCCTGCATTTTTAAATGTAATAAATCAAATAAAAATGTTCAAAACCTAAAAATAAAATGACTTTCCCCATAATGGTGCGCCTTATGAACATTCCTGAGAAGAATGTTCATAGTGTACGAAAATGTTGTATAATATATACCACAGTGTAAACATGAGCTCAGGGAAGGAGATAACAGGATGGAGAACATTTCTTGAGAAGTTTCTTGAAATAAGCCATAATCCTACGCAAAGGAAACAACACAAGAAAATCAAGAGAATATGTAGATGTGTGAATGTCTTTAGGTATATGCCTGGGAATTCCAACTTTCACCCTCCCTCTGAAGTAAGAGCAATCAGTCCTGTAACCTACCCTGATGTGAATAACTTTAAACATGTTCTCTGTCCCAGGGGTTTTGCACCTGAACCCAGTCTACAGCTACTGAATCAAAAGTCTTTGTTCCTCTGTAAAGGAATCAGGTACCCAGACCAGGTGGATTTTTCTATAAGCATATATTTAGTGTAGAGACTTATAATAGTCCTTACAGAATCATCTCCTCTTGTTACAAGAAGGCCCTTCCCTTAGCTTTGGCAACATCACCAGCTCCCAAGATGGCACACAGCTAGGAAGCTGTATCCTGCTGCAGCAAGAGCAGGCAGTACTCACGACCATGTGGCTTTTCTCCTGCCCTGGCTAGGCTCCAGGCTATTTCCCTCTGTGAGACCTGCTGCTCATGACATAACTAGGTCATGCTACAACCACGATGTGATGGTTCTGGGGACCAAGCCAATTCCCTTCCCTAGCCCATTCACTGCTCAATGGGTCAGTCAGCAGTGTAGTAAATGACAAGGAGTACAGCTAAGCAGCAACAAAGATAAGAAACATCATAGTAAACCCCGATTCCAATTCCTTCCAGATATCCATGGCCTTCAGGTCTAAAGCGTGATTCCCTGTGGTCACTTTTCTATTTTTTTATTTTAATGAAATAATATCAGCTTCTAAGTTGTTGTGCAAAAAAATTTTACTACTTATATTAGTAACCATACACGATAAAACATGTCCTTAGACACTGGAGATCGCAATTCTAATGCTGCAAGAGAGATGGACTCTGGAGAAGCCACTAAGATCTGCTCCAGTGTGGCATATAATGACACCCACTCTTCTTTGGCTGCAGGGACTACCAGGTTATTAGACATATGAAAGCATTTTCGAACACTTTAAAGTACTAAATAATACTGAACTAAGTCAGGAAGTTGTTCATCCAGAACATTTGTTGAGACCACTGGGAGTAAGCAGAGCCATTTTTGCAGGCAGGTGGGTCAATTGCAGCTGTCACACTTTTCCGTCCATGCAAGATATGCTGCCTAATTTAGAAAGAAGTCCGGGATCAGAGAAGTTCAGTTCACTCCACCAAATACTAAATATTCATTGAGAGCCTATCACACACAATGTACTGTGCTATATGTTTTAATTTCAGTGATTTGTCCAAGGTCAGAGAGCTGGTTAGTGTAGGGCTAAACTAACTGCCCTCATTCCCAGCTGCATTATCCATCATCCATTCCATCACATGTTCTGGAGCCAACCGTTTTCCACTGGGCAAATAACATGAGCTTTTTCTACGTTCTGTGCACAGCTGTTCCATGTAAAACTCTACATAAAGCACACCAGTTTTTCCAGAAATTTTAATTGAATTTCTTTTAATTTAAGAAGGAAAATGTTTATTAGTGACAAATACTTTTCAAAGAGAAAAACAATATCTGGGAAATGCAATTGGATTTCCAAGGAAAAGCAGCAAGAATGAGAACAACACACAGTGCCAATGCAATCAACACATAAATAATTCTGCAATTATTGGCAGCCCTAAATTCACTGGCTGCCATCCTAAAAGAAAAGGAAGTCAAACTAGAAGTCCAGCAATATGAACCAAACGATCACCTGCCACTGCCACTCATCTCAACCACTGCTGCCCAATACGGGATGTTCTCTCTAAGATATGTCCACCCAACTGTGTCCCTAACCACACGCAAATAAAAATAAAGAATGCGAAAGAAATTTGGCTCTTGTCACAGAGGACATCATGCCAATTTATCAACCTGAAATATAGTTCAATCTGCATAAAAATGGAGTCCTGCAAACTGACTGGGATTAATACATTACAGCTCTAATTCCTTCTGGTGGTCTCATCTAAATATACCATTCATCACCATGACCTCTTTTGATAATAACCTTACTGTAATATTTAATTTCACATTAATTCTGTTGTAATTTGGCCAATGTTCATTTGCGGGAAATCACTAAGGAATCAGTTCTGATCCTATTCCAGTCTTTACCAACATCCTTATGAAGGACAAACAATTGAAGATGCTAGAATGTTCAAGAATCATGTGTGTTTGGGTGAAACAGGGACAAGAAAAAGTGAACATTACCTAGATTATTTATTTAGAGCTAATTAAAATATAAAATGTGACTCAATGGCAAAAATTCAAGTTAACAGGTCGGTAGGCACAATTAGGAGATCTTTATCTTGCAAAGTCATCTATGTGACTATTACTTCTTAGCCAGAATATGTCTGGTCCTAAGGGACATCACGGGACTCTAATAAATTCAGGTCAATTGATTACAGCCTAATGTGTTTAAATAGCATGTATTAAGTGCTCTGTGTACATTGTAAAGTTAGCATACAGCTATCCTCAGGAGATCTACATGTACTTTGTGGATAAAGGATAGTTCATGCTGTGCCTGGGTCATGTCACAACTAAACCCAGTGTTTCTACCAACTTGGCCCAGGGCGGAATATAACCCTTCCTTGTGCCCGTCACTGATCTCTGAGCAGTCCTCAGTAAACTGAGGGCAAAGAGACAAACACATATAGTTCACACAGAGAGCCATATTACAGTCAGAGAAACCAGAATACTGTATATGACAAATCTTTACATTAAGATTCAAGCAGGCCTGGGACCAGCAGTTAGCATAATGGCTATGTCGCTAGACTCCCATGTGGTTGACTGTGGTTTAAGTCCCGGACCCAGTGGCTTAAACTCACACCCGGCGCATGTGCGTGCGTGCCCAAGATCCCGAGAGGAGAATGGAGGAGAAGGGATTGTGGCGTGGCCATCCCCCCTGGGGTGGGGGGTGATTTCTCACTTTCTATCTCTCTGTCTCTCTCTGTCTGTCTGGCGAGCGCACATGCCCTATAGCAAATATCTCTTAAAAAAATAGGTGAATGTGCAATGAAGAGATCTTATTCTTTATCCCTTGGTGGTTCCCAAGAAAGGAACTAAACACCCTGAGGGTTGCATTTCCAATGAAACATCTTGGACCTCTTCACCAGTTAAAAAGGAATTCCATAGCAAACTTTATATAAGCATGCTCAGAGGTTTCTAAATTCTGCAACAAGACCACTGTGCCATGGGGCATACGCCAGATCGATCAAGACTGTCAGGACTTCTCTTCCAGAGCCACCTGAACTTCCTGGTGCTATCCCAGGAAAAGGTGATCTCCCTGCCTAATCTCCCGCAATCTTCTCAATCACCACTTCTCTTCTGCCATCTAACAAAAGCAGTGGCATAACTCAGAGCCCTTCAAAGTGAGAATGCAAAAAGCCTCTGTGAAACTTCAATCTTAAACACCTCAAGAAAGGAAACCCTACAGTGACTCTTAGAACTGTGATGTGACAGGTGGTGCATGTTGCAGAACAGGGGAAGATGAGACAAGATGGACAAAAAAAAAAAAAAAAAAGAAAGATTTAAACAAGCCTTCTAGGCAGGACTAACCTAGGGAACAGATGAAATTTTTCTCTTCTCAGAAAGAACCAAGGACACTCTTGCTACATAGATTTCAGAGGAGATGGCAATGTTAACCTGGAGGTTATATAAAAGCTCTGGATCAGGTGAATAAGCTAATGATTCAGGGGTGTTCTGGTCTGGCAGCAGCTAGCAAATACCAGCCTTTGACTTTGATATGAGCGCCAACAGCCATGTCTTGTAACACGCTATTTTTTGCCTTTCTATAGCTACATCTATTTAAATAATATGTGTGATTGATAATGGAATTGTTCTTCTATTTTAGAATTTAGAGATGGTATTAAACCAATCCAACTGTAGATGAAAAAGGAATGCCCATGAAGAACAGTGTGCTCTCAGTTATGTGCTTACAGTTACAAGTAAAGATCAGGGCCCGAGGTAGAATCTGCATCTTGATTCCAACCCTAACCCATTGCTCCTTAACCTCCCCTTTATCTCACATGCTGCTTCAACCATCTCCCATTTGGCCATTTGGGTTAAAGCTCAGTCTAAAAGAGATCCAGCTGAGTCGCTGCCTGGGAGCCAATTTACACAGTGCATTCAAATTAGTTCCTCCTCACCTTCAGTATTCGAACAATATCATTTTGAATGGGCATTGAATGACTAGTCTAACAAGTATATCCACAACTTTCAATCTAGCCCTCATATAAACTGAAGTTAGAGTTATTCCTTATAAAACAACGATGAAGAATGATTACTAGAAATCCTACACAAGAGTAAAGAAGAGGCTTTCCCTTGTCTAGCGAGCTGTTGCTCACTATGCTGGAATAACTAGAAAATCAAAGAAGGAGTCTGGTAAAGTTGAGAATTAACTTCTTAATCTAAATAATTATTTCAAATCTTTTCTTTTTTCTCATCTCTTCCCCAATAGCTTTTTCCTTTCAACATCCTCAGTACCAGATAATGACCTTGCATCTTATTTCCCCGAGGGAA
>NW_006159585.1:2388665-2402960 GCF_000334495.1 Tupaia belangeri chinensis | reverse complement strand
AACTATGAAACAATCAAAAAAAACATTTCATGCATGTCCACCACCACAACTACAAGCCTGCCTGTATCTGTGCTGTGTACTCAGCCTTGAAGGAACAATGGACAAACTATCTATGCTTCCAATTGTAGGCCAACTCAGATGTTCAAGGACTTAGTTCCCAAAATCACCACTTCCCTCTACTGTATCAACAATGTTTACCCCTCTCCTGGGACATTCCTATCAGTAATATAACATGGTCAATATGTCACCATTTCATTAAATCCTCGTGGGAATACATGTCCCTCTCCTCATATCTCATTTCTTTTTCCCTCATAGCAAAACTCCTTGAAAGTTGCCTGTACTCTGTTTTTCTTCCTTTCGATTTTTTCTTGAGTTGTCCTCAGTCTCGTTTTCATCCCTCCCATTTCACAGAAATAGATTTCGTCAAGATCACCAGGGATCTTTTTGTTGCCAAATTTAATTTTCAGTTCTCAGTTATCATCTTATGTAACTTCCCTGTAGCATTTATTATAGTGCCTCATTTTTTTCTTTCTTAAAGCACTATATTCACTTGGTTTCTAAGACATCACTTGCTCTCCTCATCCTGCACTGCCTTTTCCTTCTCAATGTTCTCTGTTGGTTTCTCCTAATTTTTCCATCCTCAAGATATGGAAGAGTCCCAGAGTTCAGTCCTTGTACCTCTTCCTTTCTACCTAGACCAACTGCCAAGGTGATCTCATCAGTCAAGTGGCTACAAAATACCATAGATATCTCCAAACTCCAAGAATAATGGTTTTAGTTATTAATTTATCTCTTTCATTCCAATATTTTTTTAAATGTTATGCCAACAGAGGAGTCCTCCCTGAACACCCTATGTAAATTAGTGTCCCCCCAACCCTGTCCTCTTTACGCACTTTTACCTTCTGAATTCCAGATTAATATATCCACAGCATATTGGACAACATTACTTGGATGCCTAATAGGTAATTCAAATTTAACATGTCTAAAACTAGACTTAATATCCTCCTCTCAAGGCCCTAACAATCATCAATCCTACCCTTGTCAGTAAATGACAATCCAATTGTTTTTTAGAATTATTTATTTAATTTTATTTACTCATTTATTTATTTTAATGTGACCAGCAAAGATAGTGAATGAGTGTGTGTGTGTGTGTGTGTGTGTGTGAGAGAGAGAGAGAGAGAGAGAGAGAGAAAGTGAGAAAGCAAGCTGTTAGATCCAGGACTTGAATTGTGGTCAGCCATGTGGGAGAATCCAGCACCTTACCCACCATGCCACCTGCTGATCCCAATCTGATTCTTTATCTTCTTAGTCAATTTTTTTTCTAATTATCCTTAATCTCAACCTTGCCCTCACACGTTATCTGTCAGTCACCTCTTCTGCCACAACTCCTAACTATGTCCAGAAACTTACCAGGGTGCAGCAACTTCAGCCACCATTATCTCTCATCTTGTTTAATTTAATAGTTTTCCAAATAGTTGTTTGTTTTAATTCCTAACCTTGTCCCTCACTTTGTTCTTTTTTTTTTTGGAGAGATTTTCACTGTAGGGCACGTGTGCTCGCCAGACAGACAGAGAGAGACATAGAGACAGAAAGCGAGAAATCACCCCCCAGGGGGGATGGTCACGCTGCAATCCCTTCTCCTTCATTCTCCTCTCGGGATCTTGGGCACGCACGCACATGCGCCCGGCGTGAGTTTTAAGCCACCGCGTCCGGGACACGAACCACGGTCGACCACGTGGGAGTCCAGCGACATAGCCATTATGCTAACTGCTGGTTCCCCCTCACTTTGTTCTTTACATTGATGCTAGAGCTCTAATTTTGAATTAAGATCATGTCGCTTCTCTGCTTAAAAACATCTGTCCACTGCTCAAGTCACTTAAAGCAAAACTTTCCAAGTTCTGGAAAAGTCTTCTAGAACTCTACACAATCTTTCTCCACTACCTCTGTGATTGCACATTTGCAGAAGTGCACCACAGGTGGAGTAGGCAGCAGAAGTGGGTTAAAGTGGAATACTGGGAACATGAAGAAAATTGCATAGTGCTAGTCACTGGGCCCCAGACAAATATTCTCTCTTCCAAGGCAATATATTTAAATGCCAAAAATGACAGATAATTTTCAGAAATCAAAACTGGCAAATAAATAAGAATTTTGTGCCAACTCCTTATAATACCCCTTTTATTTCTAAAAACAAAAGTACATCTCAGAAAAGACCTAAATCTTCCCATTTTCTTTTTTTTTTTTCTAGTCCATACCCCGGGGGACTAGAAAATTACTAAGGTGGACAAGGGTCTTCATTTCAATTTTTCAGCAAGCAATGGAGAGACAGACATGCAAGAGCAGACACCAAGGTTTAAATTCTATCTATCACTTCCTCTGCAGTAAGTTTCAATGCTATGTGTGATTTTGTTTACCTTTAATTTGAGGGGTTTCTTTACATTGAATTGATTTTTGTTACCAGTAGTTCTCTATTTCTATGTAAGTCCTAGGATGCATAGTGACTCAGTCTGCAGACAAAGTACTGTCACAGAAAGTTTATGGAAATCTAGAAAAACAACTTAAAAAAACGATAATGCTACCCTGACCATTCCACCTCCAAAGAAGTGAGTTTAGTCTATGATAAAGCAATTGCATGCATTCACTTGTATTCACTTTATATTCTTGTTGAATTGGGAGAAATGAAATCTTTTTGACTGTTATGATTATTTATTTGATCATACTTGCTACAGGTTGGCTGGCTACCCAAAGCAGAGGATGGTAATATTCACGTGTGGCATACTGCACTATTATATTTAGTATCTAATTTAATAACCCTCCCACCACTCAGGACATTGCTGATCATTTTATTACATAGATGAGGAATCAAGATTTAGAATGTTGCAGTATCACACCAAAAGCCACACAGGTAGTGGTCACAAGAGCCAGAATGTATATCAAGTTTCAGTCCTGGAATAATTTTTACCATGCATCTAAGGACAAGAGGGCATTTGTCTCTTCTCTAACACATGATTCTCAATTCAAATAATTCATAATCATAGGTACATTTTTATGAAGGTAAACACATCCAACTATGTTGTCAAGTAACTGTGCTTTAGGGGCCAGCAGATGGTGTAGTGGTTAAGGTGCGGGACTCTCATGTAGTTGATTGTGGTTCAAGTTCCAGACCTGGCAGCTTGAAACTCACATGCTTGCATGCCCAAAATCCCAACAGGAGAATGGAGAAGGAATTGCTCAGTGGCCACACTCCAAGGGGTGTGTGTAATTTTTGCTTTCTGTCTCTCTGTCTCTCTGGCAAGCTCAAGTGCCCTACAGCAAAAATCTCTAAAAATAAATAAATAACAATGCTTTAGTCATGGCTTTACTTTCAGCAAAAAGGATGAATGCCTGAGGATAATCAGATACTAAGCAGTCATAAAAAGTTAATTCTAGAGACCAGCAGATGGCATAATGGTTACGTTGCTGGACTATATGACATAGCCAACTGTGGTTCGAGTCTGGGACCCGGTGCTTTAAAACTCATGCTAGGTGCATGTGTGTGCATACTCAAAACCCCTAAAGGAGAATGGAGGAGAAGGGACTGTCATGTAGCCATTCCTCTGGGGATTGACTTCTTGCTTTTGTCTCTGTTTCTCTGGCAAGCAAAATATATATGTGTGTGTGTGTGTGTGTGTGTTTGTGTGTGTGTGTGTGTGTGTATGTATGTTGTATATGTCCTTTGGAGATGTCTTTCAATGTGGAGAATGGAGAAGGTGAGATTTCTCTGAAATGCCTGGAAAGTTCCCACATATCTCAGCAGAGCAGAATCCTCACCCTTCTGACAGCCTCTTGTCAAAGCTTCTCGATGGAAAATAAATCAGAGGGACATAATTCCATTATCACTATTGGGATTTGTTTTCAATTAAGTTATCAAATTAGTATTTTAAAATTTTTGAAGTGTCTTAAAGCATTTAAGAGATACTAATGTATTGTTATAAAGTATTTATTAATTTTTAATTGATATTTAAATATTTGGAGAAATCTAATTCGTTATATTTAAAATTCTTTAGTTTATTAATTGTGTTAAGTAGGATGTAAATATTTAAAGATTTCAAAGAAAAAAAGTTTGAAGATATATCTTTAGAAAACTAAAGGGATGTATTTGACAATAATTTCTGAATTGCATCACTGACTCTAAGAAATAAAAGAGAAAGAAATTTACTCTAAACAGACAAACAGAAGTGAACTGCAATTCTCACTCACTGTTACAGACATATGATCAACACAGATACTTTGGAATAGGAAAAGTACTTCAACAATCTAATCTAATTTGTAGAATCATTTATATGTGACTTTTCTGTAGATGCTGAACACATTTAATTTATGTTTATGACTCTCGTTTAACATCTTATTTATCTCTACTGACTTTCTCACTAAAATATGACTTCCTTTCATCTTCATTCCTTACATATGGTGTTTCATGTCCTGGTAGTCTGTGAAACAGTACCATTCCTATTAAAGAACTCCCACCAATATGTCATCACTGGGGCTCTAAATTTTCAAAATCATTTTTAATTCCTCTTTTTACTTCAGTCATCATCATTAATACAATATCTGGTCTTATATTCATTCCTTTTTTTTTATTCCCCTTAGGTTTTTACCATAAGGTGTGTGCACTTGCCAGAGAGAGAAAGAGGGAAAGTGAGAAATCACTCCCTGAGGGGATGGCCATGCCACAGTCCCTCCTCCATTCTCTTCTTGGGATTTTGGGCATGCATGCACACACACCTGGTGTGATTTTTCAAGTTGCTGGGTCTGAAACTGAAGCAGTGGTTGGCCATGTGGGAGTCCAGTGCCTTAACTACCATGCCACATGCTGGCCTACATTCATTTCTTCTTGTATTTGGCTCCATTCCCAGTGGATTATTTACTACTTAATCTTCTACCTTTTCTTCCTCTAGTCCATCATATGTGTCATCACAAGGAGATTATTCTTTAATGCTGTATGCTATTTTATACCTTATTCCATATTTAAAATCATGGTTCTTCTTTCCTACCACATCCAACTACATATGCTTGGTTTACCTACTTCAGCTTATCAATAGAGAAACATAGCTTTCACTCTATCGTTCTGCATTCTTGTTTGTATCTTCTCCTTGATGTAGGCCAAATCAGTGTAATCATTTTTGCATGTGTGTCTTCACTTACATCATGTACCATTCTGCTTAATCCCTTGCCCCTTGAGCATAGCACACCCCATAGCTGAAACCATTCAGATCCCCTCAGAAGATAGATGCTGAGGTCCAAGTCACCAGGTCCTTAATTAAGAACTTGTAGAGGAGTGTTTCCACTGGATATGTGGTTTCATACCAAATCTATGATTGGCAAATAGAAATATTATACACACACACATACAGACATACACACTCACTCATTAAAAGGCAGTTTGGGGAATGTTTGACCAGAGTCAAAAACTAACCTTAATCTTTTCCGTGGACTTAAACATGCCCTTGTATAGTGTGTTCTCCAGGACTAGACCATGCAAAGAATTCCTAACTTGGTGAATATCCTTCTGCTAGGTCAGCCCTAGCGATGGTGTCTATGTCTCATTATCCTGAGCACACTTAACTTAGTACAAGGCCTTAAGTGAACTAGGTTTTCTTGGAACTGAGCCCTCATCTTGTTCTCACTCAGTCTTCCAAAACTATGAGTCCTGCTGGGAACAGCAATCATTCCAGCTGAGTCCATGTTGCATATTCCTCAAATCCGTCAATATTCACTATTCATTTACAGACACTTCATAGTATCCACTGTTGGGACTCTGACCATGTTTTATTGAGATTCATCACTATATCTCTCTTTGGTTTAGATGCCATGCAAATCCTAATTATTCGCTTTACAAATTTAAGGTACTGATTGCAAAAAAGAACTGGGTGATAGACTATGCTTTCCTTAGTTTACAATCTCCATTAGTAAAAAATTATCTCACATTCATACTCCATTAATAGAGGGCAGAAAGTGTCCTTTTATAGATGAAGTAGTTTGTTCATTAATTACCTCCTGAAGCTTTGGAATGGTGGTATCAATGATCTCTCTCAGTTCTGACAAGGAGAGCTGCCAAACATCTGAGACAAACAATCAGTTGCATGTTATCAGTTCTCTTCGTAATGTGGGAGCTTAGTGGGACCTAAGATAGGACAGCTTGGGTAAATGCTATCTCTCATAGGCCTTGAGGCTCCATAAATATTCATATTAAAAATAAAAATATGAACTTTGATAATAAAGGAAAGGTCTATAGAAGTAGATATTTAAAAGCAGGACAAATCAATAAACTTGAATTTGAAAGCAAAAACCAAACAAAATCAACAAAGAACTAGATATCAAATCAGGTCAGAAATGCTCACTGAGTCTTTAGCCTGTGGCAAGAGGAGGCAGGGGAGGGAGCCTTTCCAAGAAGAATGAAATGTGTACAGGCTTTCAGGGCAGAGATCAGAGATGAGACTATCCATTAAGAAAAATAAGGTTGGACAGGTAGCACGAGGTCAAATTATAGAAGCAGGGGAACTTCGATTCTAATTTCCTTTTCTTTTTGTCCTTAAAAACTCCTTTTGCTCAGAAAATAAATTCTGTCACTGTACGCAACATTTTCATCCCCAGCCTGAACTCTTTTTGCAAGCCCAACATGCTTGCTGCCATCCCATCACATCTGTAACATTTAACTTTAATGCCTCTGCCCCTGAGGAGGTGCTGAACACATTTCAATGCACCAGCCAATGGATGTGGCCTGGAGAACTAGCTGCTTGGCAGGGGATCAGTGGGTGACCTTTCCTGTTGACACTGTCTGCAGGGTGGCTTGGCCACATGGTCAGAAATAAATCTCTTCCTGAGCTAGCCTCAAATGGAAGATGGGAAACCACACACCCGTTCTGCAACAATAGATTTATTAAGGAGAAAGACTCTCCATGGCAAGGGAAGCAGAAACCGTGAAAATAGATCCAGAAAGCAGGTCCTCCTTGCTGCGAAAGCTACATGTGCTGCCTCAGTTGTGGCCCCACCTGGGAGCCAGCCACCGGGTTTGTGCATTGATTTCCCCAGAAATTGCAACGGGAGTCTGAGTGAATGAGCTGTCTGCCTCCACTCTACTCCTCCTGCTGTTGCTTATCATATTGGTTTCCCTCAGCCCCACAGATACTCTGCTTACGGAGCTTCAAGGTCAACCTGAGATAAAGCTGGAAATCAGAAAAGCTTTCCATCTGACAACTCTTTTGATTTTGCCCTGCTGCTCATTATGGTTTGGCATAACCTACAATACGTTTGAACTAAATTAAACATGGAACTACTGCTAATTTGTGGGTGGGTGGAATGTTATTTGGGAATTAAAGTGCAGAGTAATGTTTTAAGATACTGTAGAACAGTACATTTTCAAGATTTTAAATGACTTTTTTTAAAAAAATAAAATTTGAAGTAGTGCCAATATAAAAGACAAAAAAAACAAAAGTATAGTTTCTCTACTTAAAGAGTGCTAATTGTCAAAAAGGCTTTAACTCTTATTTCTCCCATTCCAAGAGACAGATACGAACAACACTGGACCTCTGAGAATGAATATTGAAAATCACTTCTGTGCATAAAGAAATTACTCCAGGTATATGTTATCATCAACACCCATCTGTCCCCTTTGTATTTCTAGTCAAAAACATGGAAAACTGTTCGATATTTGTAGAATGACCCAGTTATGCAAGATTTAAAACTAAATATTTTAATTAAGAAAGGACTTTGGAGATTATCTACTACAAATTTTCTTTTATTTCATGTACACATTTATTTTTAGGTTTTTGTGATAGGACACGTGTGTTCACTGGAAAGACACAGAGAGACAATGAGAGGGAAAGTGAGAAACTCCCCGCCAGAGGGATGGCCACACCACAATCCTTTTTCCTCCGTTCTCCTTCTGGGATTTTGGACACATGTGCACACGTGCCCAGCATAATTTTCTGGGACTCAAGCCATGGTTGACCATGTGGGAATCCAGCACCTTAACCACTATGCCATCTGCTGTCCCCCTTTATTTTCTTAGTGAAGGACATAAATACTAAAGAGATCATGTAATGTCTAGTTTTCACACTATACCTTGGGTACCAATGTGTAATATATAATAGGTAAAATTGGAAATAAACTGAAAAGAATCTTCAGTGATACTTCGTTTTTTAAAAAAGGCCACTGAGGGTGAAAACTATAATAGTTTTAACTGATGGCTGCACGCATTTTCCATACCATTATATTGTAGGAAGAATACCTTTATATGGGAACGTTAGAAAAAACTGGAATGCTCTTAGGAGCCTGAGCTCAGAGCTGTAAAAGGTCATATGGACCTGCCTCTGAGAGACACATCTTGATGTACTCCACAAATAGTATGCTTCCTACCTTAGTCTTTTTCCCAGACCTTGAATGATCTTCAGCTGATTTGGAGACACATATGACTCCCAAAATAAGGTGAGATACTAGATCATGTAACCTCTATTCTGCAAACTCTAGTATTTGATGCTACCCTTCCTTGGTTTTTAGACTTACTTCTCAAAGACAGAAAACTTCTGAAAGCAAAGAAAATGTTTTTATTTCTTCTGTATTTACTACATAGCCTATCCAAAAATAGGAAACATAGTTGGAGCTCAAAATATTTATTGATATGTCTTGCCTCAACTTGATTTAGTCTACGTTACAAAACAAACTGTGAAAAGTATTCTAGAAAAAAAAGGAAGAAAGGCTGTTTCTAGCAGTGACAACAGCAGTTGTACATTAATTCAATACTTCATTTTTTAATTATGCTGCTTTAAAAGATATATAGGGTTAATTAGGATATGTTGGACTCATTCAATAATATACAATTGGTGATTCTACCTTATGATCACATTTCATTAAGAAATTCTCTCTTCTGTTCATATCTAAACATGTCACTTCCATTTTTCTCTCCTTCTGTAAACCAAGTTGCTTATTTATACCCTGTGATCCTTGGAGGATAGCTCTTTGCTTGTATTTTTCCCCTCATTGTTTATGATAATAAGCATTCATAAAATATTGTGTTGACATCCCAAGTTGCAGTTGCTGGCTACAAAAAAAGCTACAGCTATTTATTTTAAATTTTTTCTATAAGGTTCATGTGCTTGCCAAAAAGACAGAGAGAAAGAATGAGGCAATGAGAAAGCAGAAGCCAGGAGGGATGGCTACACTGGAATACCTTCTCCTCTTTTCTCCTCTCAGGATTTTTGACATGTGCACATATGCACCCAACATGTCTCTCAAGCCACTAGGTCTGGGACTCGTTGCCTAGTCAGCCATGTGAGATCCAGACACCACAATCACAATGCCATTGACTGGACCAGAAATCAAAAATTAAAATTAAATCCCAGAAAGTGATCTGGTAGCACAGTCCATTGCTAAGGTCCCAAGAAATCGGGCTTTTCTTCAAAAATGATTTTTGGTATGTTTGAAAGGGGTGATGATGGAGTGTGCTCACAATTCTAACTCCCGCCAAGAGTATGTTATTGGCAGTCGTTTAGAACTAAATAAAGGCATGTTATCAATCCAGAAAACCAAAAGTTCTCAGATTTCACAGGTTTTCCTTTCTTCTTCAAAATTATCAGGAAGTTTTATATAATCCAGATAAAACAAACAACTCATTGTCACCAAAGCTTTCACTACCCTGAATTATTTATTCATTCTTGCCTTTTAGAGACATAAACAAAAACTCAGTTGCTTTTTATATAGTCACAACTGACAATTTCATTGGAACGGAGTGAAAAAGACAAATTGTAGGGCTTCTTTAGGAATTCTCTTTGCCATTCTGATTTGGTTACTATCTCCATATGAAGATATTTGGTATAGCCCATGGCAAAACAAAACTGTCCTCCATACTGAATGCCTAGCATGTCACTTTCTTTTTTTTTTTCTTCTTCCTTATTTATTTATGTATTTATTTATTTTTTAGCTACAAATTATTGACTGATCTACCACTGCTCCCTGGCCATATCTGAAATTACCAGCATTGAATCTTATGCTGCCAGCAAAATACCTGCCAGGTATTCTCATATAGTATTTTACTATCTTATCATTAAAAAGTGGACTTGGAAGCCAAAGGGATGTCAAAGAGACAACTCATTAGGCAATTTGCAGAATAGAGACAAGCTTGATTTGTACTTTTAAAGAGTCACTCTGGTTTCTCTGTGGAGAATGGAGCTTAAGGGTAAATTAACAGAAATAAGAAGTCTAGGCAAGAGACTATAAAGTAAACCTGGTAATAGAAACTAGTGTCTGTGGAAATGGAGAAAAGTAAACAGATTTGGGGAGTAACATTAGATATAGGGAATGAGGGCAAGAGAGGAATGAGGATAGAATCTACCCAACATATGTGGGACATTATTTCTGTAGTGAATTCTCTTCTCAGCACTCTCGGTTGATCTATCATTTTATATAGCATCTCATTTATTCTGAAGGACTACTGGTGCTGCCTGGAAATTCATGTCTGTGGCTCAATTTTGAACTTTACCACAACTTTTGATTTATTCATAACATCCTGTATCCAATCTTACCTATACACATAAAGAAAGACACAGTCTACACTTAACAAACAGATGTGTAGTTCATAGATGAAACAGAACATCCATCTACCTGTCTGTCTGTCTATATAACCACATCATCTTTCAATGACTTTGTCCATTTTGTAGCTGGAAACCAGGTCTTTTCCATGCAAAAGCTTTTGCATTTTCCCTATTCACTGTCTCCTATATGCCTTTATGACAGAGTACATATGAAATCCATTTCTTTTAGATAGCTTACAGTCTTTTGAGAGAAAAAAAAAGGCTTAATAATATGTATCAGGAAAAGGAAAATAAATTAAAATTAATTTTATAAGTACTAAAGAAGTTCAGAAAACAAAAAGACTTTTATGGCCAGAGGGAACAGTATTTTTGTCCAACAAATATAACTTAATAAGTTAAATCTTTGAAAATTGAATAGATTCTGGTAGGCAGAGAAAATTTGGGTGGATATTCCAAACACTAGGACCAATGAATACAGGAAGTAAAGAATATGCACATAGGTCAGAAAAGGAAGAGACATAACACTTTATTTTAAACCTACCATGTTATCCAAACTGAAATTTCTTTTTTCTTTCTTTCTTTTTCTTTTTTTAACTTTTTTTTTGAGAGAGATATTTGCTATAGTGTACATGCACTCACCAGAGAATCAGAGACAGAAAGTGAGAAATCAACCCTCCAGGGGGATGACCACACTGCAATTCCTTCTCCATTCTCCTCTTGGGATTTTGGGCATGCCTGCACACAAATGTGGCAGCATAAAGTTTTAAGTCACCAGTCACCAGGTACAGGACTCAAACCATGGTCGACTACATGGGAGTCCAGTGACATAACCATTATGCCATCCACTGGTCTTGAAACTGTGACAGTTCTATAAAAATTATACATTATTTCATTTAATTCTTATGATGCTGAGAAAAAAATATTAGTATTTTTATTCACAGGTAAGAATTAAGACCCAGAACCTGAGACATTTTTTCCTAAGGTGATGGGAAAAGTACCAGGCAAACTAGGCTTTACTCCTACATTTTCTACAAATATCATATTAACTTTGCCATGGTAAGACTTCTTAGCGAGTAGTAAGATAAAAAAAGTGGGCTGAGGCAAGCTTGGGAAGAGACTTGTTGGGAAACTGGTAACTGGCAATGAGCAGACACAGAAGACTAGAATAATGATAGCTCTTTGTTGTTTTTGTTCCTTGTTTTTAATTTTACTAGGATTTGGATATGTTTAGCAATGATTTCTGAAATAATGGAGCAATCTCTGGAGATAAATGTTAAAGAATTTAGATATAGAAATATCTGACGAATTTCTTTAACTGGTCTCATTACTTCATACTTTCTCTTCAGAGGGTCAAATTACAGATGATAAGGAGCTGAAACTCACAGATTCCAAAGCAGAAGGGCTTTAAAGTTACAATGTTGGGAAATAATCATCCTTTACTCCTCTCACTTCAATTTTGAATAGAGAGTTGGTGACTACAAATCATATTTTAGTAACTTTTCAGAAGGATAATGCCTCCTGTCTGCCCTCAAACAGATATTTATTAATTTTCTACTTTGTTTTCTTTCCCTGTTGTGGGAAGCAGAAACTCATGTTGCTGAAACCTGTATCTTAAGTATTTCCCAGCATGGTTGTGTCCATAGAAATAACCAACCCTGCAGAAATAATAATTAATGAGGTTTATTTCTAAGCACAAGTATGTGTGACTGACCCTAAAAAAAAGGTAAACATGCCTTTCTTGGGGTGGTCAGATACAGAGGTTCCTTTTATTTGGCTTTGAGAGTGAGACACAAATTTGCAATTTAGTGAAAAGAGTTCTTTCACTGGTCTGGCTCAAAAAGGTGGACATCTAGAAGGAGCTGGGGCTTGTAGGCCATAGGCGAGTTTTATCATTTTTAGGTTGGTGATTGGAAAGTTCTTTGTTATCAGCAAAAAGTGCACTTTGAACAGAGATGAGGGAGCTTGTATATCACAAGATACTGCTCCAAGGACAGGATGAAGGAATAATCCTGTAGTCAAATGAGCCAAAATGGCCTGTTAATATTTGTGGGCATGTCTCTCACCCCAGGCCCTCTGGAAGGCATATTGGGAAGTAGGAGAAATCAGTCAGACTTCTGTCCTCAGTTGGCATGAAAGGACATTCAGACTTTAGAGACTCCGACACCATAATAATCTTGACTGACTTTCCTGGAATCCCTTGCAATTTATATGTAATCTTGACAATACTGAAACTAATGGATAGGAAGGGCAATGTTATCCTCCTTCTTGGACAGAGGAGAGAACACAGACTCCATGACTTTTCCAAAGCCATTCAGGCAGTTGTGGCACCATAAAGACTGGAAACACATATGAGTACAATAAGCTACCACTTTCAAAACTGCCATGTAAGAGATTGTCACAGGCTATTCTCTGCCCAGCTCTGAAGGAGAGTAATTCTCCTGGCTGAATTAATAGATGTTTCAAAAAGGTCAAATATGAAGTGGGTCTTGATGAAAGTTAACTTTTGAAGAGCGTTTGGAACTTGGGACAATCAATATCTATAGTTTTCTGTTAACTGGTTGTAAGACTCGATTTACCTGACCAAATGTCATAGTAATGATAAGACATTCACACTTTCTTAACTATATGAAAACATGACAATTTTCTCATTGTGGTTTCCATAGTGCATATAAGTGGCAGGGTTTTGAATAAGAGAAGGTTTCATAGAGGAAAAAGTTTGGCTTAAACAAAAACAATCAAGCAAGAAAGAGCAGCTACGAACTCTGTGAATTTTAAAGTTAACAAATTGCACTCAAGATATCTGAGCCAGATACTTTTTTGTGGGCTTCTCCTCATTGAAGTAGAAGTAAAAATAGCTTTGGATCTTATGCACCTTTCCTCAGAATGCTTCCAAATCTGTATGTATACTCTGCTAAATGAATTCTTAGCTTTTTCTCTGAATTATCTTGAGACTCTACAGCAGCCATTTTCTGTTAGCCCTTCTGCCATCTGGGGGCAGTCAGGGTGTAGCCCTGGGGCTGCAGGCAGCAGTAGGAGCTATCAGGACCAGCCTGCTCAGAGCCCTTACACCTCTCGTAGGGTTGATTGCAGCTGACAACATTCCACCAAGCAGACTGCATTCATTTGTGTCTCACCCTGTCAGCCTGCAAAACACCAAGGTCTCCCATTTTCCAGCAAGAGGAGAAACAGGTTAGCTGTGGGCCAGATGGAAAAGGGGAAATATGAGACAGTTGTCAAAGTCAGTGAGAAATGAAGATCTGGTCCATTGATTCATGGGTCTTCAATGCTCTGTAGAGTTTTACCTAAGTCAGAAGAGGAAATAAAAGAAACATACTACCAACATAATAGCTGTCGAAATGTTGAAATAACTCTCTGAGAGTCACGGGGTCGAGGAGGCAGGGAATTCTCTTTGTTAGTGTTCAGACAGGACTTGGAGGAATTAAATGTCTTCCCAAGAAAACTGAAATAAGCACACATCAGTACAAAGCTCTAGGTATGAAGCAAGATTGGCAGATCTATCTTTGATAGGAAGTAGGATCATCCAGGTGTGAATAGTAGATTGGAGTACATCCAGGTTTATAAGCAGTAAGTAGTCCTGGTATAATTTTGAATCTGGAGGAGAGGGAAAAGTTACCACTAGCTATAATTAAGAGCACTTCCAATAGATCGGACAAGATAAAGGGTGATAACAATATTAGTCAAGCAGCAGGTATTACAAACAACTCAAGAA
>NW_006159585.1:2369545-2388498 GCF_000334495.1 Tupaia belangeri chinensis | reverse complement strand
TTAAAAACAACTCAAGAAAAAAAAAGGTAAACATGCATTGCAGTTTTAGACAATTAACAGAGAGACAAAGCAAACCATTGCTGAGGAAAAAGGAATAAGAACAAAACTGAGAAAACTTAATAGGAACATAGTGATTTGAACAAGGGGAAAATTAATCTCATGTTTTCTATGCTGGCATTGTCATAATTGGCCAACTGAAATCCTACCTCATAAACATGACTTATGATAAATTGAGTTTTCTCTAATTTCCATCTTAGAAAAAGTCAGAACCAAAGGAGAGAGAAAGGCATTTCTTGTGGTACCATTCTAGTGTGTACCAGTGACATCAACCACTCATACATGTCAATGTGTGAGGCCCTATTTCCAGCAGCTTGCTTTGTGCCAGGACTTCCCATGTGCAATAACCTAACTAATAAGGTCAGTTTGTTGATAAAACGTGTTGGTCTCCTCTGACTTTATCCATGATAAATTGAACTACACCCAGTATAAGATAAACAGCTTAGAACCAGCCAGATGTGTGGCGGTTAAAGTGTCTGGATATCACAGGGAAAACTACTTGCTTTGAGTCCCAGACCCAAAGGCTTCTAAAACACTGGACATATGTCTCTCTCTCTCTCTCTCTGAGTGTGTGTGTGTGTGTGCATGTGCCCAAAATCTCAAAAGGAAAATGGAGGAGAAAGTGTTGTGTCATGGCCATTCCCTATAGGGTATGCTTTCTTACCTTTCCTCTCTTTCTCTTTCTGTCTCCAGCAAGCAGATACATTCTATGGCAAATTCAGAACCAGCTGGTGGCATGGTGGTTAAGGTAGCTGGATCACACTTGGCCAATTGCACAATTCAAGTCCTGGACCAGATGGCTTGAAAAACACACTGGGTGCATGTGCAAGTGTGCCCAAAATCTCAAGAGGAGAATGAAAGAGGAGAGACTGCAGTATGGCCATCCCCCCTGGGTGATGATTTATCACTTTCCCTCTCTCTATTTCTCAATCTCTTTCTCTCCTTTCTGGTGAGTAAACACTTCTTATATCAAAATTTTTTAAAAGTTAAAATTTAAAATGTACTAAACTATAGCAAATTTAAAAAAGATAAGGAGCTTAGATATTCTATGATTCCCTTTCTAAGAGGATCTATCGGCAAATTCAAAACTACTTCTCAAGAGAAAATTATTCGTTCTAGAAGAGATCGGGCTTTGCTCCAAACTTCTAGGGACTTCAAGTACAATTTCCCACTGGGTTTGTTATAAGAAACAGAACATTCTGATCTTCTTCAGATGATTTTAATACCAATAGGTTCTCTGGGTCTTGATAGTTTATGCTAGAAGCACTGTTTCTATACAAGAGGGAACATCTGTAAACACTTCCTTAATGCTCAAAGATATAGGCATTATGGACAAATAAGTTGAAACAGTACACTTAAATATGATATGTTTTGCCCCCACAATCCAAAAAGACCCTTATATATTGTGTTTCTATCTTAGTAAGAGAGGATACAATGCACTGAAATTGCATCTCTCTTTGGAAGACATCTTCATATGCTGAAGTATATATTCATCTTCACTGAGGGGGCAGGCACACAAGTTACCTTATTCAACTATTCAGGATATCCCTATCCCTACTTTCTATTCACCTAATCCTATAGCATTATGTCATCAGTTTAGTAGATCAGCATGTGGTCCTGAGGAATTATGTTATGACAAACCTTAGGACAAAATCAAGGCAGGTAGCCATTAACATAGCCTAAATCAAGATAATTACGGTACATTAATATCCCTTTGAGGTAAAAAGAAACTATTTATAGTGTTTTATATTTATTAGAATGAGTCAAGAGAGAAAGAACAAATACATTTCTAAGTTAGATAGCTAAAGAACAGGGGCAGAAGCTGCAGGATCATGTGCTAATTAACAAAATAGTACATCTAGTACAGTATCTACAGTTGAAGCCATTATTTAATTACATATACAGTAGTAGTTCACTGCCATTACCCAAGATTCTTATGTGGCTATATTGGTCTCACAGGAGAGTTGAATGGAATGTAATAGAAATAACTATCTTTGAGTCTTTGAAGTCTATGAAGATAGACTAATCTTTGTAGTTATTCTAAAGTTAAAATATTTTTTAGCTCCAAGGACTTCCACTTGACTTTTCATAGTTACCACTCTAAAAGTCAAAAGGCTAACCTGGGACTTCTGCCTACTACTAATGTAAATGTTTTTCACAGACACAAATGTGACCACAGAATGGGTCTGGGGACCTACTGGGCTCATTGTGACATAATGTGACATAATGTCAGGCCTAAGTGGTCTTCTCCAGCTTGTAATCGAGCCATAAGTGAATCGACCTGACTAGTTTTGAAGTTCATCTTAATACCATAGCTTAAACCTTAGAAAATCAGTCTTAAACCTCCATTCTTCACTTCCCTTATAAAGTCTTTGCAGAACCTAATCTTTTCCCTCCCTCACAATAGATTGAACCTAAGGCTTAACTACTGAAAGTAAATAGTAAGTTGTTGAGTCTTCACAGATACCAGGCTACAGAGTTAGGGAGAGGAACGGTATCATCAGCTACTTCCCACATGACTAAATGAAAAGATTTTATTTATCTTAAGCATTATAAAGCTACATGTAGCTAAACTAGGATCTGAGAGTTGTCTTGAATTCCTCCGTTTTGCTTCTACTGCCTTATTATCGTTACTTACCTTTCAGTTCCCTGAAGAGAACTGAAACTGGTCATTGCACTCTACATGCCCCAGATGAAAAGTGTCCCTAGATCACTGATTTCCCCTTTGACACTAACAGGTCTCCTTATGGTCCTTCCTGTAGACAATGGCCAGGAGTCCTTGTGATTCTGACCCAAGAGAGTAAATAACTTGCCCTTTGCTTTTCGATGTAACCTTTCACTGGCTCTTTTCCTGTATATTGGGTCACTGGTCAAGTCATGCGTATTTTTCTGTTTGTCTATGCAAAAATGCATCATGACTTTTCCAACGAACTAAGTTTTTCTCTTGTCTAGTACAGTATAGTCAGTTATGAATTCTGGTCAACTGTCTCCCTGATGTTTGCCTCACTGTATAAATTCCTTTCCTTCTTCACCAAATCTGGCCTCTCAAGACAGACTTTTATTGAGCAGTAAGTTGCATGAATCTGACTTCTGATGTTCTAGTCTGTAGGCAGGTTGGTATTAATCTGGTACTCCTACATCTCAACCATGACCTCTGGACCCAGGACTATTCTGATTTACCAGAGAGCAGCATTTTCATAGAGCCAGTGTCCAGTACTCTTCCCCAAAGACTAGGCATATCTGACACATAGGGTATAATTAATTTTGAATTTGTCATAGGTTTCTTTGGGGAATGCTAGGAGGAAAACACCTAATGAATAAAATCATTACAAGATCTGCCAATGTTTGTTCTCTCCAAAACTCATGTTAAAATTTAATTATCAATGTTACACTATTACAAATTAGGACGTTAAGAAGTGATTAGGTCATGAAGGTTTTACCTTCATAGGAGGAATTTGTACAATTATAAAAGGGTAAGTTTGAATTCCAGCAGGGGGCACAGTGGTTAAGGCACTAACTGTGGTTAGAGTCCCAGACCTGGTATCTTGCTTTCTCACTTTCCTTTTCTCTCTCGCTCTCTTTCTGGTGGTGCATGAAAAATAATAATAAAATTAAATAATTCTTTAAAAAAAATTTTTAAGGGGCAAGTTTGGCTCCCTCTTGCTCTCTTTTGTCCTCTTGAGCTCCACCCTGATATGACACAGACAGAAAGCCCTTGTTAGATACTAGCACCTTTAAATTGGACTATCTAAATCCAGAAATGTGAACTAATAAAACTCTGTTCATTATGAAATGTGCAATCGCAGGTAGTCTGCTACAGTAGCACAGACCTTCCTTAAGTAAGCCAATTTTCCTTTACTCGAAAGTGCTAAGTCAGATTTACAAGTTGGTTTAGGACTATAAACTGTCTATAGTGGTGACTCAAATCAAATTTCTATTCATCAAGTACAGAGTTATTTCTAAGGAGTATGCATATCAAGTAGGATTCTAGTGGAATATACGTGTTAAAGCTGTAGGAAATCCATGATAAATTCATCATTTCCAAAATTTCATTTAGATAAAATAATTCTGGTTACCACTTATTCCTGGCTACCTTCAATGGTAGCGGGTCCCTAAAACCTGCCAGACCTTCTGTAGGAAATGTAGCAAGCACTAACCTCACAAAGTGGCACAGTACAAAAAATGGCAAGGATTCTCTGTGTGCTCAGAAAAAGTGGCATTATGACAGGAAGCAGAGTGGCTATCATGGACAGACTAAGCCCATTTTCCAATCCACCTTGCTTCTGGGCCTTAGTAACTAAAACTTTTGTTTTTATTATTCCAAGTACCCAACATTTCCATTGAAATTAGGTAACCATTTAAATTTTTGCATTTCCTACCTTTATGTCAGCCTAGAAGGGATAGTCAAAGTATTTTCTAAAGATTTTGGTTCTTCACTCACCATTTTTTTTATGTTGAGTCATAATGAAGATTATCTAGGTTCTATTGCAGAAAGGCCAAGATGTTTAAGAAGGATGAGACAGTTGTGAATAGTAGACCCACTCCAAAATTTTTATGTCTTCTTAAGACTTCGCATTTCTTATTTTCTACTAAGCAAAAGTATCCTTAGTATTTTCACTAACATTTGACAAAATCTACTATTTTTTTTCTTTTTTTTGGAGAGGTTTTTGCTATAGTGCGCGTGTGCTCGCCAGACAGAGAGAGACAGAGAGATAGAAAGTGAGAAATCACCCCCCAGGGGGATAGCCTCACTGCAATCTCTGTGTGCTCAGAAAAAGTGGCATTATGACAGGAAGCAGAGTGGCTATCATGGACAGACTAAGCCCATTTTCCAATCCACCTTGCTTCTGGGCCTTAGTAACTAAAACTTTTGTTTTTATTATTCCAAGTACCCAACATTTCCATTGAAATTAGGTAACCATTTAAATTTTTGCATTTCCTACCTTTATGTCAGCCTAGAAGGGATAGTCAAAGTATTTTCTAAAGATTTTGGTTCTTCACTCACCATTTTTTTTATGTTGAGTCATAATGAAGATTATCTAGGTTCTATTGCAGAAAGGCCAAGATGTTTAAGAAGGATGAGACAGTTGTGAATAGTAGACCCACTCCAAAATTTTTATGTCTTCTTAAGACTTCGCATTTCTTATTTTCTACTAAGCAAAAGTATCCTTAGTATTTTCACTAACATTTGACAAAATCTACTATTTTTTTTCTTTTTTTTGGAGAGGTTTTTGCTATAGTGCGCGTGTGCTCGCCAGACAGAGAGAGACAGAGAGATAGAAAGTGAGAAATCACCCCCCAGGGGGATAGCCTCACTGCAATCCCTTCTCCATTCTCCTCTCAGGATCTTGGGCACACACACACACACACACACACACACACGCACCCGGCATGAGTTTAAGCCACTGGGTCCAGGACGCGAACTGCGGTCGACTACATACGAGTCCAGCGACATAGCCATTATGCTAACTGCTGGTCCCAAAATCTACTATTTAGTCCAACTTTTGTTAAAAAAAAATCCAAAAATATTAATAAATCTATGTCCAGCTATGTGGGCTAGTTTGACCTAGCATGTTAAATTATGAATCTCTTATAAGAACATCAAAATTGACAAATTCAACTTGATGTGAAGTATGTTTCTCTTCTGTGGTCTAGAACCCTTCAGACCAATTCCCATACATGTTTCTAAGATCTTTTGTCGATATAACATATTTAAATATATAAGTCAATACCTAGATTTTATTTATAATTAATCCCCAAGAGCATCCTGGGATTCATCCTCAAGATGCTGTGAGAGGTAGTGGAGTAGGTAAGAGAAGACTATACATTCTGTTGTGTGAAACCATTACAATGTCTTCAAGCATAATGAGATCAGCCTTATCTGACAGGAAAGAGGGATTGCTTTTGCTGCCCTAGGAGGTTCAAGGAACATGGAATCATTAAAATTCTATCTAACACCCCAATTCCAATCCTGTGGGGACCAATTCTTTACCAATTGATGCCTTACCTTTTGCCTTAGAGATCTGGTGGTGTTGTAAATTCAAGCTAGGTTTTCATTCTGCAACCTACATGATCAGACCCTGTGACTGTTTTTTGCATACATCTGCCCTGGAGCTAAAGGAAATTGTTTTAGGTGACTCACAGAAACTCCCTTGTTCTCTAATTTAGCCTATAATTGAAGCCCCTGAGTTTGTTATTTTTTTCTCTTTAAGCTCTTCCATGTAGCTAAGTAATCAGGTTTTTTTTTTCCATCAACATTGTTCTCTCTATAATGTTATATTTCAGAGTTACTTATTTAAAGTCTGTCAGAACCATTTCCTTCATTTCTGGTGACCATAAGTGATTGTTTAAAAATTCTGTGCAGATAGCAGGTCCACAAACATAGTGAACGTCCCTAAAACCCGCCAGACCTTCTGTAGGAAATGTGGCAAGCACCAACCTCATAAAGTGGCACAGTACAAAAATGGCAAGGATTCTCTGTGTACTGAGAAAAAGTGGCATTATGACAGGAAGCAGAGTGGCTATCATGGACAGACTAAGCCCATTTTTCAGAAAAAGGCAAAAACTACAAAGAAGATTGTGCTGAGGCTTGAATGTGTTGAGTCCAACTGCAGACTTGAGGGAATGCTGGCTATTAAGAGATGTAAGCATTTTGAACCGGAAGGAGATAAGAAGAGAAAGGGTCAAGTGATCCAGTTCTAAGCCCCATCTTTTCTATTTTGAAGACAACAAAATCTTGAAGTGAATGATCACCTCATTTGATTACAGTTGGTCTATTTGTGAGGGAATAAAGTAATCAATAAAATTCCCCCTTTGGGGAAATTTGATTCATGATAAAAATAATAAAATTAAAAATAAAATAAAATAAAATAAAAATAATGGTTTGTATGGAGTGGCATGAAATGATAGTAATGCCCCATCCTCTAATGGAAGCTAGATCCTTCCCTATCCAAATCGTACAGCCCATCTCAGACTCTCATTTCTTCGTGACTCTCCTAACTGCCACCATTTCTGGGACCAATTATTCTTGAGGTAGATGTTCTTAGCTGTGAGCCATATAATCTTATTTTTAGCTGAGCTTAAACAAAAAGTAATACCCATCCATATTACTGAGTGTTCGAGTGAAAATCCCACTGATTGTGTCATCTACTGCTTACCACCCAAAAAACTAGAGTATTAACTAGGTTGCTAAACACTGGAAGCTCCATGTCAACACCTTCAAAATAACCAAGTGCTCCCATAAATATTCTCTCCACAAAACTGTACATTTCTGTATTCTGATGTTTATACTGCCTTTGAGGTCACACATAGGTATATCTGATTGGCTGAATAAGATCTCAATAAGAACCCAAGCTCTAGAGAATCTGGTAAATGAAACATTTAGCTACAGGGAAAACATACTACAGAGGGTTGGAATGATACTGAATGAACCAGTCTTCAGGTTCTAACATGGTCATGTTAACCTATATGTTTTGGCTGTTGATTCATGATACGGTATGTGAGAGAACCTAATTACTACCCGCACCCTGAGTATTAGGTTGGCTCTGGCTGCTAGTTTTCTCTGGAAGGAGAAAAATATCAGCAGAGAAAAATTCCTATAAGCAAAATAAAACTTGCATTACTTTATTTTTCTCTAATATCCCAGGGTAACATCTTCAAGCTCAGTTTCTACTTTCACGGAGCTCCACTCACATAAAGAGAAAGACACATAAGTAATGATAAACTATCTTGATAAGTACAAAGGGTAAAATGTACACAGGAAAAAAATTGTGTTTGTAACATTAATGGCAATAATGATGAAAGCTGAAATGGCTTGACTGTATGCTATTTGTCTAGTACTGTTTTAAGGTATTTTCACGTTTTATGTCATACCACCATCCTACAATTAATATTCAATTGGATTCTTAACATTTTAACATCCTGTAATTTACAAATCTTCCTGGTCCAGTTTGGGCCTTATCTTCACCTCTCAAATCATACAGAGGAAGAAGATTGATCTTTTTTAACCTTATAAAACTAGACTCTCTCAGGACCAGCAGTTAGTGTAATGGCTATGCTGCTGGACTCCCATGTATTCGACTGCGGTTCGAGTCCCAGACCTGGCATCTTAAACTCACACCGGGCGCGTGTGTGTGCTTACCTAAGATCCCAAGAGGAGAATGGAGGAGAAGGGATTGTGGTGTGACCATCCCCCCTGGGGGGGGTGATTTCTCACTTTCTGTCTCTCTGTCTCTCTCTGTCTGTCTGGCAAGCGTATGCACCCTATAGCAAAAACCTCTCCAAAAAAAAAAAAAAAAACTAGACTCTCATTCTCTCCTTCCAGACTAAACAAATGATACCCTTGCTTAGCTTTGTGCCAGTTTCTTCATTCCTAAGGCTGAGAATATATGATTTAAAAAGTTTCCTCTGAGTATTCTAACTTCAAATAAAGTATATTTTGCAACAAACAAATTTGTTTTTAAAAGTTTGTACCTGATGGAGTGAGAAAAAGTACCTTATTTGTTCCAAATCATTTCATTTCATTCTCCTAAAATTTGATTGATGCCTAAATAAAATAGGGTAATTTTGCCACATACCTGGAATGCCATCTGTTACAAAGAATACTTTGTAGCAATTGTACAAAATTGTATACAATGAGCAAGGTTAGGATCAGCTCTTCCAAAGGAGTTGAGTGAGGATGTCAAATATTGCAGGGTATTGTGAACAACATCTCCCTGTAGCTATCTCTGATAGAGACTTTTTTTCTCTCACACAGACCAGCACAGACTAGGGAAACTTTACCAGTGCATCTGCATTTAATGTCACCCTTACTCTCTCACTGATTTTCTGTGTGCTACTGGAGCCAGAAAGGAAAAGAAGCAACTTAAATCTGCTAGAGGAAGTTATCCACCCTCTTCCCTCTTTGGACCATCAGGGAAATGGTATTTCTTAAATGACTCAGCTTTCCCAAGAAAGGGCCCAGGACAGTCACCCTAAGATCATTTATTTCAACACATATGATGGCCTTGCGTACAGCTGGGACTCTTGATCTGCTGTGTGTTTTGTTTTCTTAACCCCAGGGGAGGAAATGGGTCAGTCAAGCTGGATGTAAGCCTGTCAACAATTTGATTTATGGGGCTTGTGTCCTAGTTTCTTTCCTGAAACATTAAACAAATAGGCTTTCATTCAATCATTACAGTTTTATTCCTTTGAGGTCTGGGGCTTTTAATCCTCAAGACATTGATTGAGTCCCAGTTAGCAGTCACAAGTTGTGTTATTGCCAGTACCCTGGGCAGAAATTTCTAAGATTGGGCAATCAGAGAGAAACTTGACTAAGTAAGGAATTTTGGATAGAAAAACAGGCAAACTCTAGGTTTTTCTGACTTCCCAGTGTTTCAGAGGGATGCCTAGTTGGTATGGCATATCTGTACTCTCCTGAGGTCCTCTTGGTTCCAAGGATACTTATTCGGAGTGGGCTAGGCTAGGTTATAAATACTCTACAGCTGTAGAAGGGAAATAAGGAAATCCATTTCTGCCACTTGGGGATGAGTTTCCTGAGCTTGGTTTAGGGCATCAAACAGGTACTACATTCCCTAGAGGACAGCTGAGGCAACACCACGCATTTGGTATTGGTCACATTGTGAATGGAAACTGTTCTCCAGTTCACACCCATTTTCGAAGCCTGATTCTTTTTTCAGGAATGACCTTTCAGAAGTTTTACCCTGAATGGGAGGTTTTTTTTTTTTTTCTCAAATCCATAATAAAGGCCTGCCAGATTCTGTGCGACACTCTAATATATTACTCCAGCATTGGGATCAATCACAGCCCAGGGCCTGAGATTCAATATATCTTGTCAAAAGGATGCAAAATTTTCAGAATACATTATGGCATAGTTTGCAAATCCCACAGACATAAATTAGGAAATCTGCCTTATACTCTTGCATGCCACTGAGTCTGCTGGGCACCTTGCTGACCCATGTGGACTGAGAGAGCTGAAAGAATAGGCAGCACTACAGACATGCCTGTTTGTCTCTTTCACCCACTGGGTTCTGGAGTTACTGGACCTTGACTTTCTCTACTAGCCCTCTATGATGTTGCTAGTGGTATTTCTTCAGCAGAAGAAAAAAGTGTAGGAGATTAAAAAAAAGGAAGAAAAAAATGAGAGTAAACAAAAACACAAAATGTGTTTTTAACTTCATTTATATCTTTCATAAGAATGAGAGACAGAGAGAGGGAGGGAAAAAGAGAGAGAGAAAGAGGCAACCTCAATGAAGTCTCATACCACATCTTCACCTTACCCACTCCCTTTCTCCACCCTCCGGCCTTCCAGTTAGCCAAGATTATGGCTGCAAATGCCCAAGGGGGAAAAAAAAAAAAACATTTTTTATCTTCACAAGAAGTATATAAGAAAAGTATTTTTCTCTGGGAATTTTGATTTTGTTATAATAAACATTGGGTAGTTTGCAACTCTATCTTGCTTCTGATAGAGCTGATTATCCGGCAACTTCCTTCTCAGACATTTACCACTCCTGTCTAGCTCAGAGGCTGTGGTTTCTATACCCTGACTGAAACCACACTTCTTCCCTTCAAGGTCCAGTGCTTTGTGATTTTTATTTTTTCCTGACTTGGAAGGGCATGGTGCAAAGTTGCTAATCCTTCGCCACAGTAAGAAGTGACTCTGGAATAAGGGAATGGTAT
The DNA here is from genome assembly GCF_000334495.1 of Tupaia belangeri chinensis. Taxonomy (NCBI): domain Eukaryota; kingdom Metazoa; phylum Chordata; class Mammalia; order Scandentia; family Tupaiidae; genus Tupaia; species Tupaia belangeri. The sequence continues at coordinate 2,377,764 of NW_006159585.1, read as the reverse complement.
AGGAGAGATAACAAAGCAAGAGATAGAATCCAGTGACTTTTAAGAGTATTTGTTCCACTGAGAGTATTGCACAGGCATGTCCTTCTCTGACTGCAACAACCACACCTTTCTAAATGTCATGGTCATCAATTAGTTGGTGAGAATGAAGTCAAGGGAATGAAATGATGAAACCCAACAGAGGATGAGCTCTGCATCATGGTTCCTGATGTCCTGGCTGACACCAATGACCCCACACAACAGCTGGTTGCAAATGATTACTTCTCTTCTCCTTTCAAAAGTTCAAAGTAGAAACACTATAACCCTTGCAAACAAATTATTTGCCTCGTTGTTTTAAAGCTAATTTTAAAAGGGCTTCCAAAATAGCGATGATGAAATAAGCTGTTGCCTTTCTCTAGTAACAAAAGCAGTGATACGAAACACTCAAAAACAGCGAAGCCATGTTTACAGTTTGTATACCGCTCTTCCCCCAAAGTCATGTGTTGGCACTTGGTTGTAGTGTTAAGGTTTTAATACCTTCATGGTATCCCAGGTATGGCACTTAAATGTACTAAGTTCATCCATCAGAGTATGGCCTCTATGACTGAGTGCTGGTATGTTTCTAAGAGGGGAAAGAACAGGCAGAAGCTTATGGACCATCTCTGTTCAAGATTCTATCCTCCACCACTTTGTGGTTTTACCAGAAATTGGCCTCTGGACCTTTGCCCTCCAACCGTGAGCTGAATGAATCTCAATTTCTTTAAAAGTCTCTCAGATTTGGGTATTTCTGTTAACCCAATAGCAGACTAAGACACCATACACTCACGGTACCTTGCTCCCCTATCAACATGCATAAATAAGGTGAAAATATAGACAGAGCCATGAAACTGCCATCCTTTCTGCAGGATGAATTATGTCTCAGTCTAAAAAACAGGACAAAATTCTCTCCAAGAAAAATATTATCAAATTACATGTAATGCATATATATAGAAACAGCTCTTCCTAAGATAGGTAACTAATTAAGTAAATCTTTAGTAAGCATTTGTCAAAATATCAATTTCTTACCAATGACTACGAAGTGAAAGAGATTCCAAAATACAATGACCTACATCGAAGGGTCGTGCCTTTCTCTCTTATGTGTAATTCTATGGGCCAGTCCAGGACTAGCATGAGGCCTCAACAGAGGTGGAGACCCTGAATCTTTCCATTTTGTGGCTCTGCCTTTCCTAGGATGCTGCCCTTGTTCTCATGATTCAAGATAGCACATCATCATGTCCACATTCAAGTCCAGGGGAAAAGGGAACACGAAGATATAGAGATCAAACCTATCTCCTTTGGAGAGCATGACCTGGAAATTTGACACATAAAATTTTCACATCCCATTGACCAAAATTTAGACAAATGGCTGCAACTAAATGCCAGAAATTCTGGAAAAGTTAGATTTTATTTAGGGAAGCCACATATCCAGCTAAAATTTAGAGATTCTAATTCTAAAAGAAAAAGATAAACTATGAAAATTGGGAAATAAACAGCTATCTCACCCAATATATATGAATAGCAAGAGCCTGCTATTAAGTATTTAAATAGTATGTTAGTTTTCCATATCCTAAGTCCATCTCTTATAAACTTCCATGATCCCATGCTATCTTGAAACACTCTATACTTTCAGGATGGCCCCCTGCACACCCAGAGACACCTTTTAATTTGTCCTAAAAACAACTGTCTTTCCTGGCTCCAATATCTCAGGATTTTTTTCGCCATAGTTAGCCTGTATCATCAATAGAAATTCATTAGTTGACACGATATCATGAATATATACTTTAAAATTTTTTTAGAAGATAGGGGTCAACCAGTGACTTGGTGCTTAAGGCACTGGATCCCACATGGCCTACTATGTGGTTCAAGCCCCAGACCTAGTAGCTTGAAAACATGCATGGTGCACGTGTGAGCATGCCCAAAATCTCAAGAGGAGAGTGAGGGAGAAGGGATTGCAGCATGGCCATCTCTCTGTGGGGTGATGTCTCATTTTCCCTTTCTCTCTATGGGAAAAAAGAGAGAGAGAAAGAGAGAGAGAAGAAATTAAGAAAGAGAAAGAAAGAAAAGAAAAGAATAAAATTGGCTTGGAAAATAGTGATCTCTGGGCAGTTATGTTTAGGGCAAACCCCTAAAAACAAATATTCTTTAGTTGCTTGACAAAAAAATTGGGAAACTTCTTGAATTAGCTTCTATAAATTCTCTTAAAGTTTTCAATTATTTCAATTAATCAAATCCATTAATATGAATTGGTTTATTCCCACCTCCTCTCTGAAGTCTTTCCCGACCACGTTAAGTCATGCTGACCATATTTGCCTTTGAATTTCACTCAGCTGTCACTGTAATTTTATCCTAAAATTTAATCTTATACATTCTATTACACAAGCTGATTACATGCAATATGTGTATTAATAGTGTCATCTCAATAATATCAATTTGTTAAAGACAGTGGTCATTTATCGTGTTAACATCCATGAAAAATAATGAAAAAATGGTATGATTACTAGTCAATAGCCACAGCATATTTTAAGACATTAAGTCTGAAAGATGAGAAAGAAGAGGAGTGATGAGTACAAACTAGAGATGAGAGAAAGACTTCATGAAACCAGTAAGTGAGACTCCCTTTCAGTTTGATTCTATGATGGGTAAACATTCTTGCAGAATGACACAAGAATGGACCACTGTCAGGGGCAATACTCGCCTTTCTGCTTTCTAGGATCTACAGTTTTAACTACAAATGTCAGTCTGTATACATACTTTTTTTAAGAAATTTCTCCTTAGCACCCCTTTAATGGTTCCATCACTTTAAAACTTTACAAAAATCACAAAATAATTCACTGAATATGTACATTAACTAAACACAATGATATGCAAAGATAAGTTCTAAATTGAAGACTTTATGTAGTGTGTGTGTGCCTCTGTGTGTGTGTTACAAATGTAAAACAAATTGTAATTTATGAATGCCTTATGGTTATAGCATCCGCTATAATTCTTCCACAGAGTGAACCAAGAAAAAGTTTCATTCAGTTATCCAAATAGATCATTCATCCATCACCTTCCTTGCATGATTCCATACCATCATCACTTTCCTTGGTCTCGGATCATTCTGTGCCACATGGTGATTCACAGGACTGACCATTTTATTACTGATTCAGCAAATTAGATGTACCAATTACAAAATACCTCAGTCCTTCTTTACTTCTTCTTCTTCTTCTTTTTTTCTTCTTCTTCTTCTCCTCCTCCTCCTTCTCCTTTCTTCTTCCTCTTCCTCTTCTTCTTCTCCCTCTTCCTTTCCTTTTCCACCCCATCCCCCCACTTTTTTTCCTTCTTTCTTCCTCTTCTGGCTATAGCTTCTTTTTTTGTTCTATAACTGTGGCATGAATAGTATTAGAAATTCTCATTTGAGTAGGATTTAAGTAACTTTCAGAAGTGACACACCATAAAATATTCATCATTGTTCAAAAATCCATTATTATTTTCTAACTCAAACTATTACACCAGCTTATGCTCACTTATAACATGCTTTATGCATTGCCAATGGTGGTGGCTTTGCCATGTCTATGCAGGTAAAATGAGCCACATAATACAAACAAAGCTATTCAGTTTCACATTTTGCAATGTAAAGACCTGGGCATAGATGAAAATCATTCTTTTTCCTTCTCTTTTTTGGTTCTGCATTTTCCATTCTGGCCTACAGTGCAACTGCACTAATCGCTCCAGCTTTGGAGTGATACAATGCATTAAAGTAGCTTTTATGATTGATTAAATGCTCCAGCTCTGCTACTACATTTAATCAATGGCAGCAATCTGACACAGCTTCATTGACTACAAGGCATTACAGATTAAGCTTCACACATTTTAGCAATTTCAGAACAAATTATAATTTTTCTTACTATAATATTGTTAGAGCTTCAGAGAGTAACAATTGTTTCTAAGAAAATAACATATTCTTTTTAATGCTAATTAATTAGAATGCTTAACATTATTATGAGACACGTTTCACTAATACCTTGCCTTTGCAGACATTATACTAATGTTAACTCCACATTTATTTTAATAGTCTAGCAATGACTCTTATAGTAAATGATCTTTAAAGAAAATCTTACCTTCTGACTACTAGACACCAAATTTGCAGTCTTGGAGCATTTATCTGGAGATCATTTTAACTGCTTATATATTCTATGAAATACAAGCAGGTGTTCATTATCTTTTTTGATTGTGGTGACTTCATATATATTTGTTCTCTGTTGCATATTTTACTTGAATAAAGTGAAAGACACTCTCCTTCTCTTTTAGGACTCAAGTTTCTTCCCTATGTAACTGCTCAAAACACATGTAGACTTCTGACCACAACTACTAAAAGAGATCTAAGAAGCACTATTCATTATCTTCTGAAGATGTGGCCAATTTCATGTAACTTTTGTGTCTCTTGCAAGAAGCATAATTCCTTGTTCAAAGTGTTTGATGGAATTTAAATAAGGTTGGTAGTTTACCTAATAGTAGTGTAGCAAAGTTAATTTCTTAGTTTTAATCATTGTACTATGGTTATATAATATGCTAACAATAGGGGAAGATAGTGAGGAGTTTATGGGAACTCTACTAGGAATTTTTGCAACCTTTCTGTTGGTATAAAACTATTTCAAAATAGGGACCAGCATATGGCATAATAGTTATCTTGGTGGACTCCCATGTGCGTGTGTGCTCAGAATCCTGAGGGGAGGACAGTGGAGAAGGAATTACAGTGTAGCCACCCCTCCCCTCCGAGAGTGGAGATTTCTCATTTTCTGTCTGTCTCTCCAGTGAAAGCATGTGCCCTATAACAAAACCTCTCTAAAAAAATTATTTCAAAATGAGAGTAAAATAACAGGGTTAAGTGGTAACACAGTGGTAATGGAACTTGATAATACAGGAAAGATCCTGGGTTTGTGTTTCAGGATATCCCTGGACCAGTAAAGTTCATGCCCATGATCTGGGCTAGCTGAAACAGGGGTGAATCACAGCATGAAGACCCTTTGGGGGTGCCTATCTCTCTGTCTGTTTCTCTGTCTCCCCATCTCTTGATCTCTTCCTCACATTCTCTCAAAGAAGAAATAAATAATCTTTTAAAAAGTAAAATAATAAAAACAAAGATAGATATTGAATGAAGTCTCTTAACAACTCTCTGAGGATTAGCTTATCAGGAGCCTTTTAGATGCAAGCAATAGAAATCAAATTCAAATTCACTTAAGAGTCAGGAATTTCATTGGCTTCCTGGAAATTTAAAGTTCAGAGTTAAGGGGTCTTTTGGCTTGGTGCAACTAGGCCTACAGCTCCTTTTGCTCTGATTCTGTTTTTATTTCTTCTCTCTTTTTTTGAGAGATTTTTGCTTCTTACTATGGTCTTGCTTCCAGCTAGATTTCCTCACAGCCTTAGGATAGATACCAGCATTCATTGAGGCCAAGATTCCTCATTCATTTTCTGAGAAAGAGGGAAAAAGGGCCCTCTTTTTCTTTCTTATAAGGGCAAGAATTTTTCCAAAGGCCCCCAAGTGTTCTCTTCTTGAGTCTCACAGGCCAGAATTGGATCCTATATCCATTCTCATAGCAGTGACTGTCAAGAGAGCACCATGGATATTTTAACTAATCAGAGCCCATCCAGAAACTGGAGATGGACTCAGCTTTGTTTGGAGTGTCTGGCTGTATAAGAGAAAAGTAGAAACACGAGTAAAATCTAAGCTTAGTCACAGAGAAATTGGATGTTTGGAAAGCAACCAAAAATATTCACCATAATTATAATTAGAAGAAATGTTCTCGAAATTTGAAAGAGATCACTGTTAAATAGCTAAAATGAAATACTACTTAATGCATTAAAGACTACATATGTAGACAATAGTTACTCAACATTTGGAGCAAACATTTGCTGTAGATTTAAATGTTTCCAGATGAAGAAAACTAACAAACTCTTTCCACCCTAAATAACCTGTCTTCTCTCTCTCTTTTTTTGTAAAGAATTATTTATTTCTTTAATTCTATTTGTTAATATTATTATTTTTTTAAATTTGGCCAGAGAGAGAGAGAGCGACAGAGAAAAAGAGAGAGAAGGAAAACAAGAAAGCAAGCCACCAGGTCCAGGACTCCAATGTGATTGGATATATGAGAATCAAGGGCCTTTAACCACCACGCCACCTGCTGGCCCCTATAACCAAGCTTTTCTAAAATCCCTCAAATATGCATAATCTCACCTCAAACTTACTTGGGAAGAACTTATATTTTACCTTGCTTTTATTCTGTCTTCTAGATCATCACTAATATAAAAGTACTTCTTTTTCTTATAGCAGGCCTTCCGATTGCACATTTTTCTTCTTTCACACACTGAATGAAGTTGTTTTTAGTCATTTTACATTCCTAATCACCCTCTGGAACACCACATTTCCACTTACAAAGCAGAATTAAGGCAAGTCCCTTGGCCTAGTGGTTATGGGAGCCCATCTCAAGTGGCCAACCATAGTTTGAATTTCATTCTTGGCAGCTTGAAAAATATGCTGGGTGCCTGTGTATTTGTGCCCAAGATTCCAATGGAATTGAGAAATCGTGGAGAAGAGTGACCACGCCCCACAGGGGGATGCTTTCTTCCTTTCCCTCGCTCTCTTTCTCTGTCTCTGTGTGGCAAGCACATGCATCTGCTGACAAAAAAGAAAAATTGGAATTAATATCTACATGTTTAATTTCAGTAATGGAAGCACAGTTGGACCACAATTTGTAAGAGATCTGGATACTAGATTAATTAATGCAGCCTCACATTATGTGCTTAATATGTTAATATTATTTCATATTAAGTTCCTTGGAGGGTGAGGAGGAATACGTTATCAGATAATAAACTATCTAAATGTGCTGAATAATGATACAAATGTCACTTCCATTCTTTCTCTCACTTACGTCTGCTTAGTGTCCTCCTGAGGGTGATAACGATAAAGCAAAGTTAAGGAGAAAGTTGGGGGGAACTCAGCAGATGTTTAGCCTACTTGAGCCAGGGGATATACTCACCTACTGAGGCCTCAAACAGCCTTCAAACTGCAATAAAATAAACCTTGTTATTGTAGCTGAAGGAATCAGCCTGAGTTATTGCCCTACAGGCATTAGGAATTAGAATACGCATCAATCTATTTGGTAGCCTCGAGAGCAGGTCTAACTCGATCTTAAGAGCAGAGGTGAGAGGAAGAGACTGGAAAATCATTAAACCCTGCAAATCCCTGTCTCTCTTTTCATGCAGTAAGGTGTCCTTCACACAAAATGTTGCTACCACTCACACTGGAGAATAAAACTCCTGGTCTCACAAAGTCAAACAATATGTTCTTACATAGACAAAGAACCTCTCTTCTCCCCAGAACAAAGTTCTAACGATGATTGAGTCTGTACTAGCTGAGGTGACCAAACAGACCAGTGAGTGGGGACAGCCCCAGTTGATACCAGCTGTTCTGGCATGAAAGTTAACAAAGGCCCTCTCATTCTCAAAGGTGTCTGGATTTGATCAATAAATTGTATGGTCATGTGATATCACTGTATCATAAATTTAGCTCAGGATATTACAAGTCCCATATTAAAATTTTATCACCCTGAAAAAGCTCTTATGAAGCACAAGATAATTCTAGTAAAATCCATATTTCGTACACAAAAAATGTCAAGTCATACAACTCTGTCACATCAGTTCTTCTGAGCCTCATTTCAAATTTTCCACTGAACAATGTCATTGGAGGCTCTTCCTGCCATTCCACTCTCTTCATGAAATTAGACAGAAGGGTAGAGAAAAGCAGCTATGACGACCTTGTTTTTCCCTCTGTATACACTGGTTTGCAGACTTCTTCTATGTTTTGAATAACAGAGACAGTACAATTTAAAGAAACATAAACTAAGACTTTCTTTCTGATTCATAAAACTTGCTTTCTCATTTTTTAAAAAGCTGTATGATTAAGGAATATTTGGAAGCTACAGAAAATGTAGAGAGGGAAAAACAGTCAGTCTCAGAATGTGGAGGGTGGAGACTGTATAAGGAAAAAAGTCAAAATTTTTGTTAATTTGTTTAGAATCATACTCACAATCTATTTATTCTTAACAGAATGCCCTTTCAACTTTTCTACATTCATCTTACCAAATATTCTTAAGGTCACTTTGAAACTCCTCAGAGGCCTGATCTATAGTAATGACCGACCCCCCCCTCTACTAGGTCTACACAAC
>NW_006159585.1:2353885-2368771 GCF_000334495.1 Tupaia belangeri chinensis | reverse complement strand
CCCCTCACCAGTTTAAAACCCTAAATTTTTTTTTTTTTTTTTTTTTTTTTGCGAGAGAGAGATTTTTGCTATTGGGCATGTGCTCTCACCAGAGAGACAGAGAGACAGAAAGAAGTGAGAAATCACCCCCGAGGGGGGATGGCCAAGCTGCAATCCTTTCTCCTCCATTTTCTTCTGGGGATTTTGGGCACACATGCACAAGTGTCCAGCTTGAGTTTTAAGCCAACAGGTCCAGAACTCAAACCACAGTGGACTATGTAGGAGCCCATTACACCATCCTTCATCCCCTAATTTTGTACATAGTATATACTTTTGTGTATCCCTTTACTTCACTGAGACTCAAACCTTTCCAAGAAATGGTACCTTGTCTTATACCTCTGTATAGCCTTAGCACCTAGCACCATGTCTATACATGATAAGAATTTAAGAGCTACCTTTTGAATTATAGCTTATGGTGTTGATGACCATGGTAATGGTACTACCATCAAATGAATCTCAAATTGATTGTCTAGTCTTTACACATAGACTGCCTTCACTTTGTTTGATTATTATCCTTGACCACATATCTTAAAGGAATTTTAAATCCTGTAAATAATACCTGTGTCCCCTCATAGAAAATTACATTCAGGCCTAGAGCTTCTCAGATATAGAAAGATGTTGACAAATTGCTGCAAATTCAGTAGAGAGTTGCTGGATTGATTAAGGGGATGGAGGACTTGATTTATGAGCAAACATTAAAAGAACTAAATATGTAAGGCTGGGCTTCACAGCAATTCTGAGTGGGCCTGAGGGATCTGACAACTGTATATTAGTAGCCAGAGGATGAAAACAGCGTTGAAAGAAGAACCGCTTAAATTAGAGAAAAAGGCCTTTGGTGATGCTCACCAGGGATTTTAATTACTGGGGAATAAATGTCCTGATATATGAATTCAGTGCTTCTCAAACTTTAATGGGCCTACAAATCACCTAGGGATCTTGTTAAAATGTGAACTCTGATTCAATGAGTCTAGAGCGGGCCTGAGATCTGGCATTTCTAGCAAGCTCCAAAGTGATGTTGATGTTGTCAGTCCAGAGACCAAACATTCCTACTGGAGCCTCCCCTCTGCAATTGTACAATGTTGTTTAACTGAAGAGTACAATCAGTTTCAAAAAGGAGATAATTTGACAAAATAAAGTATTCTAAATCCTGTAAGGAAGGAGTTGAGGCACAACGCAGCCTAGTAAGGCTGGAAAAATGACTTGCTTTTCCCTATTCGCATCAATATAGGACCTGCACATGGTGATGACTACCCAGAGTCCTCGCTTCTCCCATATTTATCTTTCTAGTCATATGATGTGACAGCCTAAAGAGAAAGCATAGCTACCTCCAAGTTGCAATGCGGGCTACTATAAAGTTTCTTTTTTGCTTCCCAAATAACTTTTTCACCTTTTGACTAATGTCTGGAGTTCTACAGCTGGTGCTTCATTCCTTTAGCTTAAAAATTCCATCTTTTTCACAAAAGAAACACCAATAGTTATTTATACTTTTGCGTGGATGACTTTCAAAATCTTCCCTGATGGATTTTAGTGGAAGTCACAGAGACATCAGGAGGACACTATGTACTGGGGGAGTATATAAGGATGAGGAATGTGAGGGCAACCCACCCATTTCACACATAAGTACAATCTCCAAAGAAGACAGGCCAATTTGCAAAGGTCACCCACCTCCTTGTTGTTGAAATCCAGATTTCCAGATTTTCAGCCCAACATTCCTTCCACTATACCAAACCTTCCCCTCTCCACTCCTGGAAATCTGCACTACTCAGATCTTCATCTGTTTCTTGCTATAAGTATAACCGAGGGGCATTTCCCAACCCTTGGAGCAAGTCACGGATGGCCAGTTTTCCTTATCCAAATGATACTTGATCCAATAACTTAAAGATAATGTTTCCCTCATCAGATATAACCCTTGAACAGGTGAGTTTCAGTTTCTTTATTGTAACCTATGCAATTAGAATGAAAGCTAGAAAGGGGAGCCCAACTACTTCCTAACATACAGCTCAAGGAGACTTTGGATAATTAATTCCCAAAACTACCACCATCTCTCTTCCACACATATGATCAGGTGAATTAATACTATATGCACACTGGCTTCCACCCCCATCTTATCCCTCTCTTCCATGTATTCTATGTTACTGTTTGATACTCTGGATAATGATGTTTTCCATAGTGATAGGTGTCATAGATCATACATCTATTTTATGTCTACCTTCTAATTTGACTCTCAAAGTATCTTTTTAAGTTTATTCATCAATTTATTTTATGAGTGAGAGAGACAGAGAAAGAGACAGAGAAAGCACCTCTTACAGGGTCTCAACACTGTGGTCCACTCTCAGCTTCAGCCAGAGCTGAGTCATGGATATACACATGCTCAGGGAGTTCTCTGGATACAAACCCAAAACCTTCCCACATGAGTCAGCCTGATATTACTGTCCTCCCACCATCTAGTCCTGATTCTCATATCATTAAGAATTACTATTTCCCATTCTTAGGCTGGAAAAATGGATCACAAAAAAGTTAATATCATGTCAAGTGTGACAATCTCAAATTTGGATCTTGGCCTTTTGGACTTTCAAATCTCTTTTTTTTTTTAATGCCCCCTTGGTTAAACCAATTCTTTCAGTTCCAGGAACACTTTAGAACCTGTTGTTTCTGTCTAGAAATACAGACTTTAGAGTGTCATGATAACATTTTGATTTTGTGTGGTTTTGTGTGATTTCAAGATTTTTCATCTGTTTTTCTAGTTTGCCTTCTACTATAGGAAAATATATTTCTCAGCAAATGATGGAAAAACTTTGATTACCTGGAACTGAAGTAATCAGCTGGAAAACTTAATATTGTCCTCAACTGAATGGGTTAAATGAAGCAGAAGGCAAGAAAACCAAAGAACCCAATTTTGCTTCAAAAATCCAGTATAAATCCTAGGGTCATTACAGAGTCAGTGTGAACTCCTCCTTTTCTGTCTTTGTCTTTAGCACAACACATTGAAAATTCGTGACCATTAAGATGTCACAAAGGCTCTTTAAGTTCCCAAGTCTGCAGAGACAAAATCAATCACATTCAATAGTCTCTTTACTAAGACATAAAACAAATGCAGACAGTAAGACAATGCTCAACAGAAAGTTGGATAGAGAAGGTGTTCATCTGGGTTAGGTTCTTGCTTCCCCCAGAGATATAGTTGACCTAATTTCTTACTTCCTAAATGTCCTGATTAAGTTAGTCTTTACTATCATTTGTATTTTCTTCTAACTCTGCTACCAGACACCGAAATACCAAAGTATCCCCATTTCTTTGTATTGGGATGAGCTTTCGGATCAGTAACAATGCCTAGTCATCATTTAAGGACCATCTCTCTTTCTACTTAACTCTATAAAAATAATATCAGTCCAACTCTTCTTAATTATTTCAAAATTAATTATGTCAAAAACAGGTATACTGGTATGAGACAGCAATTTTTTTCATATATATGTATTTGCATATATTAATAACCTTTTCATTTAAAAAGTGAGCCATCGTAATTTTAAGATGATTTTACATCTTTGTTATTATACCTTATTTTTAAAGTATATTCCAATGACTAAAACATTTTACTGCCTAGAAGTTATTAAAAGTAAAACAGGGCAGTGTCATAGGTAGAGTACAATTATAAACAGACTTTAATTGGAACACATTAGAAAAAGTGACATCAAAGAAGGTGGGTAGGACCAGATCTGAAGATAAAAAAATAAGAGACACTAAACTGAGGTTGTAACTGAGTCAAAGACTGAAAACAGAAAGCAAAGAGTTACTGAAAAAAATTTTAAAACATACTCTTCAAAATCGCTAATATTAAAATGACTATCAATACCAAATGTCAGCAAGGACTGCTGCAGCTGAAATTCTCACAAATTGTCACAGAATGTGGAAGGGTAGGATCAAGTTGGAAGACTGCTTAACAGGGTCTACTAAGTGCAACATGTACTGACTCTGTGACAGTATAGAAAAAATTCACACTTATTCAAGAGAAATGAATGCATATAGCTCTCAAAACTATTACAAACATATTCATAATAGCTTTATTTAAAATGACCAAAATCAAGATACAGTCTAAATGCTAATCAACAAGAAAATGCACAAATAAATGGAAATAATTCCATGCACTGAAATATTATAGAAGAGTAAAAGAAGACTGATGCATGTAACAACACAGATGACTTCTGTAGGTATTATATTGAATGCAAAAAGGTATAAGAGATGCATAAAGTATTATTCAATCATGTGAAATAAATCATAATAGGTGTTAGAGTGGTGGTAATGCAACTGGACTCACATGGAAAAGGTCCTGGGTTCATGTCCCAGGACCTCCCTGAACATCCCAGGGATGTGCCTGTGATTGGCCTGCCGAGACAAAGGGTACATGGCAATATGAAGATCCTATTTGGGTGCCTGACTCTCTCTTCATTCGCTCTCTCATGAAGAACATAAATAAATTTTTAAAAAGAGAAAAAGAAATCACATTAGTGGTGATGAGCAGGTGAGGGGAAGGAGATCTCCCAATTGGAAAGGAACACAGGGAATCTTCCAGGGTGCCAGAAATGTTCTGTTTTCCTATGAGCAGTAGACACGAATGTATACATATGTCAAAGTTCACTGGGCTTTATTCATAATATTACAGAACTTTGTTTGACTTACTGTATATCACATATTATGTCATGACTGTTAAAGCATCTGGTGATAACAGGAATTCCAAGTACAGGAACCAAACAGGATCCACACTCACCTCCCATCTTTTTTTTTTTTTTTTTTTTTGGAGAGGTTTTTGCCATAGGGCGAGTGCGCTCGCCAGACAGAGAGAGACAGAGAGACAGAAAGCGAGAAATCACCCCCCAGGTGGGATGGCCATGCCGCAATCCCTTCTCCTCCATTCTCTACTTGGGATCTTGGGCACGCACGCACACACGCCCAACGTGAGTTTTAAGCCACTGAGTCCGGAACTTGAACCATGGTCGACTACATGGGAGTCCAGCGACATAGCCATTACACTAACTGCTGGTCCCTCACCTCCCATCTTTGCTTTAGCTCTTAGGAGACTCAACTCTCAAGCTAAGGAGAATAATTTCAGGACCCTTGAAGACTCTAGCCTGGAAACAAATGCCTCAGCAAACTCCTAATTTGTAAATTATCCTCATCAGATGGCATTTAGCTAATGAGCCAGGTTTTTCACAGAATGGAATGTATATCAGGCAAATGCCCACTGGCCAATGAGTAAAACTGCAGTAATTGTCTTTCTTATGGGTGCTATGCATATGGATAATTATCATCACCAATGCAAATTTTTCTTTACTCACTTTATATCTGTTTCCCTATGTTAAAACTGTAAAAGTTGGTAATTTGCCATGGGAATTCAGGATACTTGTGAAAATGAATAATGTTCCATTATGTTTTAATCACCTCTTCTATGGGTTTTTATTTCTCATCTGTGGGTTGCAAGTTTATTAAAAATTGGTCTAGAAGAAAATTAAAAATCTTAAGAAAAGGGTAGTGTTAAAATAAGATTTTTGCACAGGCTTTATAAGTGTAGTTTAAACTTACTACCTCCCCATTCTACCAATTTTAAGGTGAAACCGAATATGCAAAAATTGTGGCATAACTCTGGATAAGGAGTCAGACTAAGTGTAGAGAGTCTTAGAAACTGGACATTGCTTAATGACTATTTTATCATCGGAAAGGTATTTGATTAGAGAACTCACAGTGATTTTAGAATACTGATGTTACTTAGAATATTAGACTATTAATTAAAGTGCTATTGATTCAAAATAATACTAGGATCTGTCTAATGATAATACTGGCAATCTAATACCAATGACAGCTAAAGTATTATCTTCAAGTAGGTATTTTTAAAAAGAAGTTATTTCCATTACAAACCTTATCTTAAAACCTCTCATTGTTTCCTCAAAGATCTGTCACGTAAAATAGCATTCTCTCTTTCAAGTCAAAAGTCTATTTACGTCAAATTCATTTTATCTTATTATCAAAAACACAAAGCATCTGGTTCCCCTGTATTTATTGATACAAAAATAATTTCTTTTGGTCTTTTTATTTCTTCAACTACTCATTGTAGAAATAGCGTGTTTATTTCAGGACAATTATATAAATATAATGAAAAGAGACTAAACCTGTGTATTTCCAATGCAGCAGGATTTAAATTAAATCATGTCTCTATGTGGGAAGTACATACTTCATTCAACAAATCTATGTGGATGTCTCACCATGTGCCAGATGCTGTGCTGGTTTTTAGGGATACAATGGTGAAAGTGAAACATACAACGAAGAGTAAGGAAGAGAACTGAATCAAAGTTTCATAGTAATGTGTGATTACAAAGTGAGGAAAAAATAATAAAGCACAGTAAGAAACTCTAATCTAGAGTGATGTCTCTAGAAGTGACCATTAAGCTGAGCACTAAGGACTTGTGATGAGTGGAAGGTTGAATATGAGATCATTTTAGAAAGAAGGGTAGACACCAGCAGAGCCCAGAACTGTGAGGAACATGGGAAATCTGGGTAAGAATAAAAAGACTTTTTTTTCCCTTGAAACACCCTTTTAATTCTGAAATTAGGAAAAGATAAGGAAATAGAAAAATTAAGTAACAAAAGGCAAAACAAAGCAAGAGTGTGGGTTTGGAATTTACATGTGACTTTGAATCTTGATTCTCTAGCTTACAAGCTGATGAGCAGGTTGCTCACTTGTTCAAGCTTCAGGTTCATAATTTATAAAACGTAGATAATATTGGGCCATCAGAATGGTCATGATGCATAGAAAAATATGTCATGACTTTTCTGACAGCATGATAATAGAATTTCCCTCCTGGGACTTATGAGAATTAAACAAATTATTGGGACCAGCAGTTAGCATAATGGCTATGTTGCTGGACTCCCACAGTTGACCGCGGTTTAAGTCCTGGACCTGGTGGCTTAAACTCACACCGGGCGTGTGTGTGTGCATGCCCAAGATCCCGAGAGGAGAATGGAGGAGAAGTGATTGCAGCGTGGCCATCCCCCCTGGGGGGTGATTTCTCACTTTCTATCTCTCTGTCTGTCTGGCGAGCGCACGCGCCCTATTGCAAAAAAAATCAAATAAAACCTCTCCAGAATTAAACAAATTATTAAATATACAAGGTTCAACAAATTTATCATTAAGGTTGAGGAAATATAATAGGAAATAGGACAGATTCAAAACACATTGAGGTGGTAGCAGGAGATCCTGGGGCAGTACTTCTTGTCCACCAGACCACTCGATTTTGTCCACTGAGGCCCCTTTTAGGGTTTTAACTTTCAAATTTACATGTCATCTTGTCATGAATCCACAGGCTTCCCTGCTTCTTTAGAACTTCCTGGTCTTTGATGTGCTGAGACTTCCTGGGTGATGAGAGAAGCAATTTGACTAATAAAAATTAGAAAACTCATGCGAATACATTTAAATGCACTGATGATATGGTAGATAGTAACACATCTAGTGCTGAGTATTTTTAGCTCCTATCAATAATGAGATGCCCAGAATTGGTCACATTATTTCAGATGCTATATACCTCACCAGCTCAGAGCACAGACACTGTCACTTGCCAAGATATGAACACTCTGGTTCTCCTTATGGGACGTACATTGCTGTGGTTGAAGATGCAACTTGGGTGTCACTGAATTCCTTCTCCCAGAATTGTCTGTAATGGAAACCAGTTCTCTCTGCAGAAGTGAATGTTTTGTCTGTAGTTCATCTAACATACTATGGGGAAGGCAATTCATCCAACATAACTGTGGGGAAGAAAATGTCACTGAAGTCCTACTTTATGGAGGCTCCTATTCTCCCTATGCAAAGGGTCCGGTAAAATAATTCTCCATTGTATAGGACAGTCCCTTTCTATGGTTCTCTTCGTTGGTCCTTGCAATAAAGCCTGCAGTCTTATTCATCATGTCATGTTTCAAGGAAGAAATCAGAAATCTATCAGCTTTCAAGGTCTGAGTGATGGGAGCAGGAACCAAAAAAAGAAAAAAAAAACAAAACCTCAAATTGGGGCTGGGTAGGAACACAGTTGACAACAGCTCCTGCGAGGCCATTTGTTTTACTTATTTATTACCTGTCAGGGCAGAAAGGAAAGGGGAACCAAATAGGATATAGAACTTGGTAGAGCATGCAATACTTGCCCTTCTTTAGGGAACATTTGTGAGGAATACAAAAAGAGTCTGGTTAGGGACAATGCGTACCATCACTAGGATGGCCACATACATTATCATTTAAACTGAGATCCTCTGGAGAATAAAAAGGGCTCCTTAATAATTATAGCAACATAGCAGATATTGATCAGGACTGCCCCAGGGAAATCAGGGCATATGGTCACCAGATGAAGATGTTCAGTAGACATCTACTCTATTTTTTTTTTTTTTTTTAGGTTTTTGCCTGAGGGCATGTGTGTTCACTAAGGAGAGAGACAGTGAGAGGGAAAGTGAGAAATCGACTCCCATGGGGAATTGCCACACCAATCCCTTCTTCTTTATGCTCCTCCTGGGATCCTGGGCATGCACACATGTGCCCACTGTCATTTTCAAGCCACCACATCTAGAACTCCAATCACGGTCAGCCATGTGCCAGCCCCAAGACCTACTCTAATTTTGCTAAATGACTGTCCAGATTCCAAGCCCTTTGTTTCACTATATGAGAATATGCAAAGTAAAGGTTTTAAAGCTCAAGTAGCTTAATCTTTCTGTTTTACAAATGAACTGAAACAGGCAGAGAAATTTTATTAATAACTATAGAAATATAAAGTAGCAGTGATCAAAAGTCTTTCGGGGGCTAGCTTGGTGGTGCAGCAGTAACATACTGGCAGGTGATGCTGAGTTCATATGAAAGATCATAAGTTCTCTTCCCAGTTGATGTGTACACCCTGGGTACGTGCTCCCATGATCCTGGCTTTCTGGGAGGGCCGTGGAGGATTGTGGTGTGAGACTGTTGAAGATACTTTCTCTTTCTCTCCCTCCCTCCCTCTCTCTCTCTCTCAAGAAATGATGAAAGACTTTTAAAAAATAATAAAGTCCTTTTTATGATATAGTTAGTTCAGCAAAGGCCCTGGGATCAATGTTTCACAACTGCTACATCTGATACAGGAAATCAGTCCAGTTCACACCTAAAAGGTTATAGTATAGCATTATCTGTCTCTGTATTGTGTTCCGCTGAGAAAATGGGCTTAAATATCATATGCTGAACTAAATCCGCCCTCATTCTTTAGATCACAATGTCAGAGTAGAAGTTAGACTTATCAAAATGAAGATCCACACAAGGAAACAACAGGCATTTTTCACGAGTAGTCATGTCAGTGCATGAAGCAAGGTGTAGATAGCTTGAATCACAACAGGATTGAAGCAAGTATCCCAGGGCCTATAGAGAAGATACACACAGAGAGTGAGGGGTTCTCTGGAGAGAAGCACGTGTCAACATCTTTAGAAGACAGTCATAGGAAAAGGGTTGAGAACACGCCTCAGAAACGTGAGCCTAAAGGATTTCAGAGAAGCATCTTCTTTCAGGCCAAGATCCTTTTCTCTGTAGAAACCCAGAAACTAACTTCATCCATGATTTCTGGTGCACAATATTTTATAGAGAGGCAACTGCCAAATCATTGTGCACTCGCATTCAGATCAGTCTCTGTCTCTGCTCTTTCAAGTCTGTATCTCTGTCTGCTGGGAGAGAATTAGCTCAAAAGAAAGGAGCCTGAGAGGGAATGTGGGCCAGTGATACCCTTTTCCATTCTGGGTTCTACTTAATGTTCTACCTCATGTCCCTTGCCTGTGTTGCAATCAAACTCCCAATTTGATTGGGACACCTCTGTGTTCTAGATTTTACATCTCCTGGAAAAGGTATTTCTCTCTATTCTCCCAGACTATGGGAAGAGGAAAGGAGTAGAAAAAGGAAGTAAGAGTTAAGAACTGGGACCAGCAGATGGCATAATGGCTACACTACTGGACTCCCATGTAGTTGACTGTGGTTTGAGTCCCAGACCCCCTGGCTTAAACTCACACCAGGTGCATGTGCATGCACACCCAAGATCCTGAGAGGAGAATGGAGGAGAAGGGATTGCAGTGCAGCCATCCCCCCGGGGGGTGATTTCTTATTTTCTGTTTTTTCTTCTCTCTCTGTCTTTCTGGTGGGTACACGAGCCCGATAGCAAAAATCTATTCAAAAAAAAAAAAAAAAGAGTTAAGAAAAGAGTATAGATAGACAGAAGCAGGGCAGTGGAAGTAACTTAGGGAGGGAGAGGTAGATGTACCAATTTTTAAAAAGGAAAATCCAAATTATACATTTTTGAGGTGACATCCACCATAACAAACGTCCCAAACATGTTATTACAGATAGCTTTGTATATTTATAGCCAGGGAAAATTTCAGGGAATGTTCCCAGTTTTACTACAGGTGCTGCTAACATTGCCAGTGTGCCAGTAGATTATTTGAGCTTGTTGGGAACTGTGGCAGGAGGGAAGACATTGCCACAAGAAGCACAATTCTTCATTAAGTTCTGACTCTTGATTTCAAGCCTCTCCATTCCAAGCAAAGACAAAATACCCTATACTCAACCTCCTCAGTACCACACAGCAGGCGATGAGCTCCTTCAGCTCCTTCAATGTTATTTACACTGTATATACACACCCAGTGGCCCTTTATTAACTACTTGAGACACGTTTCAGATCTTGATGTTTTTTTCTTTTTACTTAGACAATATTATATTACATATTGATAATATACCAAGTTTGATTCAAGTGCATTAATTAAACATAGTAATTTTTATGCAGCAAAAAATATACATGTTTACACTAAATGGTATAAAACTACATATAGTCCCATTCAAGTACAGGTCAGGTTTGGCTGTCAGAACATTTTGTTATAAACTTAGGAAAAATGTTGGTTTTTAGCACTTTGAAGATTTTGGTATCACGGATCAGGGATTATCAACTCATTTTTCTTAATGTTCTTTGAAACAGGTTAATTTTAAAGGAAACATTTAATGCTGTATTACAAGTTCCTTTCAGAGGAAGAAACTGTTAAGTATCCCTTTCTTCAATGTTCCTAAACTCTGTTCCATATCGTTGATAAAAATAAACGCAGAATACAAAGACTTACCCTGTTTTATTATGAAGCAGTTAAGCAAAGGGTGAATAGT
Organism: Tupaia belangeri chinensis; assembly: GCF_000334495.1. NCBI lineage: Eukaryota > Metazoa > Chordata > Mammalia > Scandentia > Tupaiidae > Tupaia > Tupaia belangeri. The sequence continues at coordinate 2,357,556 of NW_006159585.1, read as the reverse complement.
TGCGCTTGGGCTGCTTAAGTCCTGCCTTTGTCCTTTATTAGCCCCATAATCATAAGCAAATTACTTAACCTATCATGCTTCAGTTCATATTCAGTTCATGGAAATGAATATTTGAGGCCAGCAGGTGGCGTGGTGGTTAAGGAGGCTGGACTCCCACATGGCTGACTGTGGTTTGAGTCCTGGACCTGGCAGCCTGCTTTCTCACTTTCCCTCTCTCTCTCTTTGTTTGTCACTATCTGGTCAAATTTAAATAAAAAGAGTTTAATAAACTAATTTCTTTCTTTCTTTTTTTTTTTTTTAAAAAAGGAATGAATAGTCATACCAATGTCAGAGTGATTGATGTTAGAAAATGAAATCAAATAACAAATGTCATGCGTGAGAACACGGAACACCATAAAATGTCCATACTATCAGCTCACAGTGGCTCTCAACCTGACCTCAAAATAGTGACCATACATAGGAGGTGCTCAAAAATAAATTTCCATCCTGTACTTTTCCATGATTGTCAATACTAGAGTTCTATTTCTGCACTACCTTACCTATGCTTCTTCCCCAGCACTACGTAGAAAGTCCAGATAATGTGCGGGAACAACTGCCAAATAAAAAGAAGCAAAGACAAAACAATACAGAGAGAGAGAGAGAAAGAGAAAGAGGGAGAGAGAGAGAAATGGTGCAAAGAGAACAATGGCTTTTCTCAAACAACCAACACTACAAAACAAATAACTCTGTCATTTGAAGAGCGCAGTGCTGAGTTCCTGAGGAGGCAGCTGGGAGCCTCCTGATATTCTGTAACACTAATGAGGACACCGGAGTTTCAGGACTCTTCATTTGTCCAACCACAATGACAAGACACATTTCCTTACTCCCCTTGGCCCTGACCTTGACAGGAATGTCTGCCTTTGCAACATCCTCATGGGCTCCAAAAAGCTACTGTGACACGAAAGGGAGGTTTGCAGCTCAGAGGACCCGTTGCTCATCACTGCTATGTCTTGGTCTGTCAAGGAGACATCTGGGACTCTGATCACACAGGCAAGAGGATAAATTGTGTCCTGGCCACCAGCAGAGCAGAAATTGCTACTTCTCAGTCATCTGAAGCTGCCATGTGGGGAATATCAGAGAAGACACTGCCCAAATACTTGTCAGGTGTTAGGATGGTTTTCCTTATGGAAACATAACTGTGATGTAATCCAGCACTGATGTCATAATTTATTATCCTGCTCTTTTCTCCCCTATGCCTTGCCACTGCACCCCTACCATGCACCCACACAGCCTCTTTTGGAACTGTACACAGAATTGCCTGGATGGTAGAAATGAAACTGTCAAGATTCCTGAGCTGTATCAGACTAACCTTCTCCATTAAATACAAATAATGTATTACAAACGAGGTATTTTCCTAAAACCAGTATGAAGGGGAGAAATTAATATAATAAGCATTGGTCATTACTTTCTAAATATTGATGGTAAATTGCTACAAATGATGATTAACTAGCAAGTCAGAGATTCATCAGAGAGGGCCCTGCTGCCAAAGGGCAGTAATTTATGAGCTTAAGATGCTACTTTCATACAAGTGAACCAATAACAAGGACATAATGAATAATTATCAAATGCAAACAGAATAGTGCAGAGAATCAAAAATATAAACTCCTAAAATGTCAACTGCAGTGGATACACTCTTGGGTACAACTCAATGGACAGAAAGCAGTGAAAATCGTAAGATAATGAGTTCTTCTCCATGAGTAAGCATTCTATGAAACAGAATTTTAACTCCTTAAATGCCATCCATCCAAATTAAATGGCAATTTATTGAAGGCATATGCTTTCCTGTCTTGTTAAGCAGAACCTCAGCCCTACCTTACCTCTACTGATTTATAGTCAGGATTCCTTGTGAGTTATGGAAGTGCGCAGGGTCCACATTCCTCCATATCCCTCATGGACATGCATCTCCCAGAAGTGCTTTCCCCCTGCCCTCTTATATGTTACCTTATGTAATATGAGGATGAACTCAAGGTCTCACAGGTAACTCTAGTTCAGAGTCCCACATATTAAGGAGAGAACATTCTCCCACAACGAGCAACAGGCATAGGATACATCAGATTCATATCACTTTAGGATACATATCGAAATGATCAAAGGTTCTTTAAAATGTCACTGGAAAGAACTCTGTGTCAATTTTGTCAACTAAAGATTTACAAATTGGGAATTTTTCACAAATTGAAATTTAGAACTTGATACCAAAAAATAAAAATTCAGCATAGCTTCAGGTGATAGTCAGAATAATGGCCTCTCTAAAGATGTACATATCCCTTGAACCTCTGAATATTATCTCATATGACATTGGGGACTTCGCAATTGTGATTAAATTCAGAGTTTTGAAGTGAAGGATTATTATAGATTATCTTGGTGTGTTAATGTAATCACAAGGGTCCTTATAAGAGGAAGGTAAGAGACCTGATTTGCAGACTGGAAGGTACTGTGGTTCTGACTTTGGACATACAAGTAAGGGCTCTCAGGCAAGACACACAGATGGCTTGCAAAAGGTGGAAAAGGGCAAGGAAATAGATTCTTAGCCCCTCCTATAAAGGTATTCAGTTCTGCTAACACTTTTACTTTAGCCCAATAAAATCTGTTTTGGACTTCTAACTTGCACAACTATAGTATAACACTTTTTGTTCTTTTAAACCACTAAATGTGTAGCAATCTGTTACAGCAGCAAGAAGAAGCTAAAACACTTGGCATAAAACAAGAACAACTCCAGACCTAGAGAAAAATATCCACAAATGTGAAAAGCCAATTTAGAGAAAAGACAATTCTCTTGGCTCTAGTGGAAAAGAAATCTAAAATTAATAACAGAGCCTGCATTAAGAGAGTGAATGTTTTCATTTGAATTCCCTTTAACACAGAGTCTTAGATAAGGACTGTACTTGGATGAAGATAGTTAAGTAGAAGGTGACGTCAGGAAACAGGAGTGAGGGAGTGGCTAAGAGTGAATCAGAAAAGAAAGGGAAACAAAAAAAAATAGTATGATCAGGGTTATTGTTGAAAGCCAGGGAAGTTACTGGGCTCTCTAAGAAGCTTATAAGTTTTCTCAGAATTAACCATCCAATCCTGGGATGCTGGGGCAGTGATCCATGCCTCCCACATCCCACTGAGTGAGGATTACCCCCTTCACCCAAGTGGGCTGCAAGGCTTTGGCAAATTCCCTTCAATAGAAGGCAGAAAGACATGATATGTTATGCCAGTGAAACTCTGACCTTGCACAGGGCTATCCTTCACAGTTATCACAGAAATCAGAAGTGGATGAAGAGTATGTGATACAGGGAATCAAAAGAATTTGCAACAGTTAATGTGTTGCAAATATAATGAGTTATAGAAAATTATAAACCCGGGAACCAGTAGTTAGTGTAATGGCTATGTCGCTGGACTCCCACGTAGTCGACTACAGTTCGCATCCCGGACCCAGTGGCTTAAACTCACACTGGGCGTGTGTGTGTGTGTGTGTGTGTGTGTGTGTGTGCATCCAAGATCCCGAGAGGAGAATGGAGGAGAAGGGATTGCGGCGTGACCATCCCCCCTGCCGGGTGATTTCTTGCTTTCTGTCTCTATGTCTCTCTCTTCCTGTCTGGCAAGCGCACCCACCCTATAGCAAAAAAAAAAAAAAAAAAACATCCCCA
>NW_006159585.1:2348748-2353641 GCF_000334495.1 Tupaia belangeri chinensis | reverse complement strand
CCCCCCCCCTAAAACAAAAAAAAAAAAAAAAAAAAACCTCTCCAAAAAAATAAAAAGAAAATTATAAACCCACCAAAAAGATTGGTATCTGTTACACCGAAGAATTAATATCAACTAACAATATCACATAAAAAAAATGGGTAGAACTTCGACCCAGCAGATGGCACAGAGATTAAGGAAGCTGGATCCCACATGACTAACTGAGGGGTTTGAGTCTAGGACCGCATTGGGTGCATGTACATTTGTGCCCAAAATCCCAGGAGGAGAATGGAGAAGAGATTATGAGGCCGTCACTCCCCTTGGGGGTGATTTCTCACCATCTCTGTCTCTCTCTCTCCGTCTCTCTGGCAAGTACTCACACTCTATAGCCAATAAATAAACAAATTTAGTAGAGTTTATAAGTAATAGAAGAAATGTAAGCAAAAACAATGAGTTAGGAACCAGTGGATGGTGTAATGGTTATTGCGTCAAACTCCCATGTAGTCAGAGGTGATTTGAGTCCCAGATTCAGTGGCTTAAAATCCATGCTGGTCACAAAGGATACCGTAGTTAGTGTGAATCAACAACCCTCAGAATGGGAGAGAATTTTTGTTAACTGTGCCTCAGATAAGAGACTGATAACCACAATACACAGGCAACTCAAGTGACTTGTCCAGAAGAAAATGATTAACTCAATTAAAAGATGGGAAAATGAGCTGAGTAAATAATTCTCTAAGGAAGATATATGAACAGCCAAAAAGCATATGAAAAAATGCTCAAACCCCTCATCATAAAGGAGATGCAGATCAAAACCAGAGATACCATCTAACCCCAGTCAGAATGGAGAAGGTTAAAAAAAAAAAAATAAGTGCTGGAGTGGATGTGGTGAAAGGGGAACACTCCTACATTGGTGGTGATGATGTAAATTGGTTCAGCCACTGTGGAGAACAATATGGAGGCTCTCAAAGACCTTCAAATATAACTACCAATATGACCGAGCAGTTCAACTCCTGGGTATCTATGTAAAGGACAGGAGAATGCTCAGAAAGAAAAGCTCTTGCACAACTATATTTATTGCAGCAGCATTCACGATTGCCAAGACATGGAACCAATCCAAAATTTCACAAACAGATGAATGTATTGGAAAAATGTGGCACATATCCCATGGAATATTATTAATCAGCCACAAAATACAATACGGCCCTAGAATTTGATAGAAAGTGAAGATTTGTTGCTGTGTGACACAAGTCAGGTTATGGAAAAGAGACATTGTATGTCTCCACTTAACATATACCGACTGTCCACACCCTATGGTAGAGTCTAAAAGACTGGAGGACCTAAAAGCATTAAAAATTGTTATGGACACTAGAGACAAGAGGAAGGAGAGTGTGGGAGAGGAAGAGTGTAGGAAAGGATATTTGGGAAAAAATAGAGAAGTAAGACCCATAAACCCAGATATGGTTTATTATCTGTTGATGAGAATGTGTTTAGTATTCTCAACTGGGCTAGAGTGAGGTTTATATCATGTAGGGTCAAGTCTCTGTACAATCTAAAAAAAAAAAATAATCATGCTAGTTTGTGTGTGTGCGTGCCCAAGGTCCTGAGGAGAGAATGGAGAAGAAGGGATTGCAGCATGACCAAATCCCCTGCGGTGGGTGGGGAGGGGAGTGATTTCTCACTTTCACTTTCTGTCTCTCTGATGAGCACATGTGCCCTATAGCATAAATCTCTCTTTAAAAAATGAGTAAATGAAAAAAAAATGAGTAAATGAACAACCTCTTGCTTATCAAGTTGATGTTTCTGTACAAGTGAAGTGTGTGTTAATGGTATGAAATTCTCTAGAAGTCACTTTTGTATTGTATGTTATAAGAGAATTGAAACGAATTTTCTTTGGCACATCATTCCCAGTTCTAACAACTTAACCTAAGGATATTAATAATATATTTAATAATTTAAACACCCTGTTGTAGCTATTTTTAGATATGAAAATATATTCAAGGCATACAATTAAATGAAAAATTGAAGTTACAAATAGTAAGCACCCATGGAGTGATTCAGATTTCTATAAAAATATTTTATATCTGAAATGATACATTTTAAAGTTTTAGAAGTAATTATCTTTGGTATTAGTTTTTATTAGCATTTTCTAAAAAGACTATGCATTTCCTGTTTAATGAAATTCAAAATAATATTTCTAAAAAAGAACCTCTTATTATAAAATTTATAGTCAATTTAATAAAATCATTTTAAAGGTAACTGGATAGTAAAGCTTGATAATCTCCAATAATGTGTCCTGAAACTCTGGAGAATCCTCAATTTATAAATAGCATCCTAGCCATTCCAGTTTCTTCTTATAATACAATAAAGCATTATTCAAAAAATTAACAGGCTGAATGGCAGTGCAGAGTAATGCAATGCTCTTTAAGACTGACCCACATGGGAAAGTTTTGAATTCCTGTCCAGAGATCTCCCTGAACATGCTGGGCTGTGTATCTCCTCAATCCAGGGATGGCAGATCTGGGTGTGGATCACACTGTGAAGACCCCTTTTGGCGTGATACTCTCTCTCTCTCTTTCTCAGTCTGTCTCACTCATAGAAGGAATCAATGAACTTGGAAAAAGTAAGGGACTCTGCTAGAGTTTTAATAATTCTATGAGACTTTAAAGTTATTTTATAATATAAGTAAAGTGCATTTTTACCACAACAAAACATATTACATCATTGCTCTAGTAGCATTTATTGTAAATGTTCACGATGACATAAGTGTTGAGAAAACTCAAATAGTGACAGCTTGGAACATACAGGGAGATGAAATCCATTATCTGGAGTTTATTCAAGTTCTCCCAACTCTACAAGCTGCTTTGAAATGTGGATGACAGGTTTTCACTGGGCTTTCTTCTGATGTCAGCACCTAAGGAAAAGCATCCTTCTCATAGTGGGTTCTAATCCATGCAAAAAGACCAGGTTCTAGTGTGTTGTTCATATATTGAGTCATTTTCAACAAATCATTTTATTGTTGTCATTGGATCCTCAAATATAAAGCACCCACTATACATGACTACAGACAACCTCTGTTAATAAAACCAAATACAGTAAGAGCAATACTAAACGTCATTTTTGCCATCAGATTTCCATATTGACATGCTTCATGTTTTATATAAATTTTATCACAACTTTTTATTCACTATTACAGGGTCACTTGTAAATTCAGCTATAATACCCAAAAGGGAAGGGTCCCTACAAAGCAGTGAGTTAAAGGAGGGTTTACATTATCATGGCTAGTTGGTTGACTCACCACCTTGGTGCATTTTGTTCAAATGTCTTGTTGCATACAAGCAGGAAGTGCTGCTTGTGAAGCAGGAAGTGCTGCTCTAGTTTGGCATAGCCCAGGTGCCTCTTCTGCCACTACCTACAGCTATACCTTACTTTCTGTCTCCAGAACTCTCCTGCTCTGTCTGTGCTGCCCTTCTCATTGTTTCTCATGACAATTTCCAGAATATCCACATAAATATAATATTTGATTGAGCTAAAGTTATCTCCAAAATATTTATTTTTCACTCTCCAGAAAACTTCATTTTCTTTTAAAATAATTATTTATTTTACTCGTTATTATTATTATTATTATTATTATTATTGACCTGAGAAAGAGATAAAGAGAGGAGAAAGGGAAACTGAGAAAGCAAGCCTCCAGGTCTAGGACTCAAACCGTGTCGACCATGTAGGAGTCCAGCACCTTAACCACTGCACCACCTGCCAGCCCCAAACTTCATTATCATGAGATTGCCTAATTCCAACCTCAAAGGAGAGCAGAAAGAATGGTTAATTAGATTTAAGCAGTTTAGTGCTTATATCTATGCCCACTCTCTTAATTCCCCTCTTAAGGTATTAAGGTAAGGTATAAGGTAGTAAGACTTGTCATAGCTCATGTTAGCTTTCATCTTTCTAGAAGGCAGAACCTTGTTCATTGAATCTCTTTAAAAAGGGTAGCATAAGCTGGCTCCCTAATGCAATGGTAATTGACAATCAAGAGAAGCCAGATCTCACAGTCTGAATCCCCAGCTCAATTGGACTGAAATATGTAGGGTACCTGTGTGAATGCCTAAGATCTGATGGGCTGGAGGACAGGAAGAATGGGATTATACTATGTTCAGACACTGAGATGGGTACATCTATCTCTTTCTCATCTTCTCTCTGTCTCCCCACCACACTCAAGTACATGCATATATATTCTAACATGAATTAAAAATTTTTAAAGGGTAGCACCTGCCTCTTGCAACTCTGTCTTCTTGTTAAATATTTCTTAGACCCGGATATTTGGAGGCATACCTGCTATATCTTATAACCCTAGCGAGTTGTGCTCTTCTTCTTGCTTCATATGAATAAGAGAGAGGAGAGACAGAGAGAAAGCACCCTCCATAGCATGTTGCCATGCCATGATCCTCTTCCCCTCAGGATCTTAGACACCTGTGCTCCTGCCCAGTATATTTTCAGGCCAACCTGGAGATACAAACCCATAGTTGGAATGTCATTCCCAACACGGCTCTTCATTATGGTACACATTATACGATTTTGGATGGACCCAGCCTCAGATCTTGAGTCTGCCACTTATAAGCTGTGTGGCCTTGGGCAAGCTGCTGAAATTCTTCACCTTGATTTTCTCATATGGGGATAATAAAACTACCTAATATTTTGATTAAATAAGTAATACATATATGATATTAGAAACAGTGTCTAGAATTCAATAAATGTTCATTACTATTGCTATTTCATAGCTCCATACCACCTATTAAGGCTTGGCCCATATTGTACCACTGCATCTACAGTACTCAAGCTGTGTATGTGAGATATATTCCTGGGCCCTAGCCCAGAGACTGACTGAGTATACCTGGATGTGTCATAGGAACTGGCATTCCT
>NW_006159585.1:2340670-2348736 GCF_000334495.1 Tupaia belangeri chinensis | reverse complement strand
ATAAGCATACCAGATGTCATACAGGTGGCCTGTAGGTCTCACTTTGAGAAGCACTGTCCTACATAACCCATTTAAAAAATTTATTCATTTATTTGTTTAAAACAATAGTTTTCTTGATGTTTAATTGAAAAAATAGATTTAAATCACTTAGAATTGTGTCTGGTATATAAAAAGGCTATGTAAACATTTGCTGTGTAGAATGAAATGTGAAGAATGTTCCTACCTGTATATGTACTTGTCTAGGTAGAATGGATAACAAGGCCATCATTCCAACCTCTGCTTTGTAAATAAAGTTCTACTAAAACATATCATACCTAGTCATTTACCTACAGTTTATAGCTACTTTCACTCTACAACAGCAAAGGTGGGCAATGAGACAGAGATCATATGGACTGTAATGCCTAAAACCTTTACTATCTGGCTCTTTATAGATAAAGTTTGTTGACTCAATGTAGACCATTTATTTATAAGAGAAATTATTCTACACTGTCAAGATAACAAGAATAGAATATTTGTAATGAATCTCATTTTTTTGTATCCTTCTTATAATTAACCATTTTATCCTAAGTTTTGTGCTTATAAAGTCTGGTGACCCCTAACATAAGAATAAATTAAGGACTGGCCCCGTAGCCTAGTGGTTAGGAAGCCAGGTCTCACTGGCCAACCATGGTTCAAATCCTAGCCTCAGTGACTTGAAAAACACATTAGGCACATGTGTGTATTTGTCTAAAATTCCCATCGGGATGGACAATGAAGAAGAGATTGCAATGAAGAAGGGATTGCAGCATGACCCATTGGGTCTGCTCCCACCCTTACCCCATCTCTGTCTCTGAAAACATACTAGGCACATGTATGTGCTTGTCCAAAATTCCCATTAGAATGGAGAAATGAAGGAGAAGGTATTGTAGCATGACCATTGGATCTGCTTCCACCCTCCCCTCATCTCTGTCTCTGGGGAGTGGATGCATCATCTGTCAATAAAAAAAAAATAATAATAACTTAAAATACTATAACATAAGAGCAAGTAATAACGGCAAAAATCAAAGATCCCAAAATTTTTATGAGAATTATAACCACCATAAAAATTCCAATGGTTGGAATTTTAGGAAATCACTAAAAGCAATATATCTTTGAGGTTAAAATAACATCAGAATATCCTTATGGAACAGGGTTAAGTGAAAAAGTCAGAATTCAAAGTTATATAAAGTATGATTACAACTATGTAAAATAAACTACACATTTTCACAGGAAATCTCGACATCTAAATGTGTTGTCTTTGAGTGATAGACACTTGACTTTTTTCTCCCTCTTTTAATGTAGTAAGCTCTCTATCATAAGCAAGTGTTATTTTTAATAGTAAAAATGAACTTGGTTTTTAAATATAAAATATGAATTCTGTTTATGTTTAAGTCTGAGGTTGACAGTTTCCAGCACATATGTATCAGATGCAACGCACAATACTTGACTGGCTCACAAACAAAAAATGATACTACTACTGTGTTATATAACTCTTTGATGTTTACAGAGGTTTTATTTATATATTATCTTATTCAATTTTTAACACTTAAAAAAAATAAAAAAAGAAAGAAAGAACTACAATTGACAAAACTAGAACACAAACTCAGCCCTTCAGGTAAAAGTGAAACACTCAAAAATTATTCACACTTTTGCTGTTGGTATTAACTTTTTCCTCCCTCTTGATATCATATAAAACCTTATATTTAGTTAATTAAGTTTATTTTCTTTCTCTATCATGGAACTCTGGAAATTCACAATAAAAGATTCTTTTGGTTTTGGGTTTTTGTTTTTGTTTTTGAGAGAGATTTTTTTTCCTATAGGGCATATGCACTCACCAGATACTCGGAGAGAGATAGAGAGAAAGCGAGAAATCACCCCTGAGGAGGATGGCCATGGCACAATCCCTTTGCTTCCATTCTCTTCTTAGGATTTTGGACATGCATGCAAATGCATCTGGCACAAGTTTCAAGCGGCCAGGTCTGTGACTTGAACTGCAGTTGGTCACATGGGAGTTCAGCACCTTAACCACTACACCACTTGCTGGCCCCAGTTGGAGTCTCTGAAGGTCTGTTTGCTCTTAGTCTTATAATGATGTATGCAGTATTGGCACCCCAAAATACATGTGCAATGGTCTCCCTAATGACATTATAACACTTTAAAGGCCTACAGTTAGTGGAAACTGGCAAGTTAAGGCAAACTGGGCATAATGAATTATTTCAGTGAACAAATATTTTGACTGAATTTCTACAAAGTAGAGTTTAATGAGCTAATCTTGCTTCAGAGAAGTTGATAAGAATCCACCCACTAGTCGACAGATTACTAAGCACTTGCTACCGTTAGTACAGCTGTGTATCCTAGAACCATTTCTTGAACTTGTTTAAAATTTGCCAAAGCTTTAATGTTTTCAGCTTTATTAAGGTATAAGTGAAAAAATGTATATGTTCAAAGTATACAATGTAATGATTTACTATGTGAGAGCTATTCAAAACATTCATGGAAACAGGTATTATGAGAACATTGTGCAAAGATTTCCAGTTTTGATACTAAAATAAAGTTCTATTTTAGTTCATGTTTTGCAAATGGTGAAATGATCGCCATAGTCAAGTTCATTAACATATCTATCACCACACATAGTTATCATTTGTGTTTGTGTGTGTGCATGTGTTGACAAAACTTAAGATTTACTTCCTTAGCAAACTTTAATAATGCTCTGGGGAATTATCTGCCACATGGTGAGTATAGCTGGAAAGTTTTCTAAGAGATGAATTTTCCCTTGAGACTCATTTTTTTTTTCCTTCCAAGTTGCTCTCTCTTTCCCCTGCCACATCCTCAGCCCATTCTTGACACTCTTACAGCTCCAGGCAGTTAGTGTCCTACCTCCTGTTCTCAGGGGCCTTGCTTTCAGCTGCTAAGTGAATTGCCTGCTAAGATATTAGCTGAAAAGAGCTTTCTGTTATTCCTTAAAGAGGATTTGCATTTTAATAGGGAGCTACTAACAAATATAAAAGATGAATTTTCAAACATAATTTCCTTTTATTGCTGACATTTTTAGCTCAAAGCTGATCTTTAGCTCTATTTAGCATTACCTCTTTCCTGTCTCATCTCCTTCATTCTCGTCCCCTGAACTCTAGAACACCTCGGGCAGGCATTGTGTTCTTCAATTAATCTCATTCCTTCGAATCCTCTCTTTCTTCCCTCGGTCATCTTTGCCCTCCCTCAGCCAACAAACAAACTCTTGGTAGTATAATATTTAAGACTTGCACAAACTGGACTCAAACTATTTATCAAACCTTCCCTGGTCCCCATCCACCTTGATTTCGATCTCCACATAGAACCATTTGCCATTCATTAAGTATACCTGGTTCTGCCATACTAGTTGTGCCTTTTCCTGTGTGGTATTCTCCAAGGGAATTCTCTTCCACCCCTTTAATGTCTAGTGAATAACCCACCCTTCCTTGAGAGGGCTTCCAATCTCCTATAGACAATGAGAGCTGAGTCTTCTCTTATCCTTCCATTGTATTCTTCACATAATTCTTTTATATCACATATTGTAATTTATAACTGAACAAGCCTCATTCAGTTTGATGTCAAGTCCTCTATCTTATTGATGTCTTGTATCCATTTCTACTTCACTAGCTCTAAGCTCTTAGCAAAGAATTAGACACATACAATGATTAAAATAATTATTGAATTACTATAAAAGGGATAAATGAGTGCATGAATGATTAATGTTATCATTTAAGTTATCCAAAGAGACAACAAGGTAGAGAACTTCCGGTTAGACTGTGAACCTTCTGGAAATTTGTATCACAATGGTTGCCTTGCTCTGTAATCACAATGGCTACAAGAGGAGTCAAATGATAAATATTCTGGCTCCTTTTAAAATCAAACAAGTGTTCATGTTGAATATCCTACTATAAAATCTAAGTGTGTTGTAATTAAACAAACATTACAACCATTAATTTGATCTATGCAGAATACTTATTGGAATGTAGTTAATAAGGTATTAAAATTGATAGCAGGCCATATAGTAAAAAACAGGAGTTCAATGATTAATGTTATCATTTAAGTTATCCAAAGAGACAACAAGGTAGAGAACTTCCGGTTAGACTGTGAACCTTCTGGAAATTTGTATCACAATGGTTGCCTTGCTCTGTAATCACAATGGCTACAAGAGGAGTCAAATGATAAATATTCTGGCTCCTTTTAAAATCAAACAAGTGTTCATGTTGAATATCCTACTATAAAATCTAAGTGTGTTGTAATTAAACAAACATTACAACCATTAATTTGATCTATGCAGAATACTTATTGGAATGTAGTTAATAAGGTATTAAAATTGATAGCAGGCCATATAGTAAAAAACCGGAGTTCCAGAATTGAAAAAAAAAAGTTATTATTCATCATATTTTAGGTTTGTCCTCAACAAATCTACCAGAAGAAGGCATAAATATAATTTTAAAATATAAATATAATTAATTTATGAATAAATTATGCATTAATAAATTAATTTCTAGAGTTACTTAAGTAATAGTAGTGGGAATACTTCAAGAACAATTTTCTTTGTCCTCTAAACACACTTGGATACTTTTATTGAAAAGAAGAGAAAGTTCCCTCCCTTCCTATTATGTATCCTATTGTAATTATACCTATACTTGAAATTAATTCTTAGAGAACAAATGGCAAGAAAAATATAGAGTGCCTGGTGTCTGACTCCAGTTCAGTATGAATGAGGAGACTTGAGGCACCATATGAGGCAAGAAGTTGCCTTGGAATTCCTGCCTAATGGATCCTAGTCTCCACTTGCGCTGAGTTAGTTCATTTTCAAAATATTTTCTCCACATTTTCTTGAAATTAAATTACTCAAGTTTTATTTTGGGATATATGAGCAAAGCCAGTTTGGAATATTGAGGTATAAAAGAGGGAGGTACTACACACGTACGTGTCAGTGCCGCGTTAGGAAATCAGTCTGACTTAATAAAACAAATTCATAGTAAAATAGCTAAGAAGCTCTTGATTCTCCAAACTCGAGAATTAATCCCTTTAAGTCACCAGCTCGGTTGCATAGAGTTTGACACAATTGTATTAAATTGATTTTCGGGTAATTGAGGAAAAGAAATTATATTCTTGAGAAGAAAGCAGATCAAACTGGAAAAGTAAAGTGCAGAACTTCAATGGGAAACTGCAGAGTTCTTCCAACAGTGTCTTTTATTTCTTCCTTCCCTGTGATTATTACTTAAGTAGTCTAGTTTCTCTCTCTCTCTCTCTCTAAATCTCTAAATCTCTATCTCTCTGGCATTTATTGTAGTGTAATGACTTCACAGTCAGAGGTATAAAAAGCTGAGAATATCTCTCAGTGATAACAGTGATAAAACCCAGACTGGCAATGTATACGCCATGCCAAAGATACATGAGCAGGGATTTTTATGCTACGTATAGCATAAAACATAATGTATAAACTATAATAAAAATTTTTTTAGAAAGTAAAAACGTTCTTTAATATGGATCAAGCCTGCTTGGGCTTCACTTAGTGCCAGGATGTCCAGTGAATGTGGCAAAGGTGGTGGGGTATAAGCGCCATGATTTCTTTGTTATATAAGAATATTTTCAACTGGAAAGAGAGATTGTCCTGCTGGCTTTAACCAAGTAAACAGACAGGTTGTTCACAGCACATGGAGAAGGCCATGTGGCAGGAACACCAGTGGCTCCAAAATCCTGAGGGCAGCCAACAGCCACTGAGGATGGGGGCCCTCAGTCACATAATAACCTCAAGTACAGTAATTCTACAAATGTATTGAGTGAGCTTGGAAGCAGATTCTTCCCCAGTCAAGCCTCCAGATAAGAACACGGCCTAATTGACTCCTTGATAAGATGCTGATCAGAAGACTTAGCTAAGCTGAGCCCAGACTCCTGACCCACAGGCACTGAGAAAAATGCCTATAGTTTTAGTCTAAGCCAAGGGGCACAGTGATAACACAGCACTCTGTGATACAGTAACCATGTGGAAAATCAGGATTTGGTTCTCAGGTCAACCTGTACATGTGTGTGTTTATGCATGTATGTGTGTGTGTCTGTGATCCTGACTGGCTAGGGAGGGTGGGGGATCTAGGGGACAGAGAGAATCACAACATTAGCCTCTATTGAGGGTGCTTGTCTTTGTCTCTCTCTCTCTCTATCTCTCATGAAAGAGAGAAGAAAGAAGTGTTAAAAAAATACAGAGATGTGGGGACCAGCAGTTAGCATAATGGCTATGTCGCTGGACTCCCATGTAGTTGACCGCGGTTCGAGTTCTGGACCCGGCGGCTGAAACTCACTCCAGGCGCGTGTGCATGCGTGCTCAGGATCCCGAGAGGAGAATGGAGGAGAAGGGATTGTGGCGTGGCCATTCCCACTGGGGGGTGATTTCTCGCTTTCATCTCTCTGTCTCTCTCTCTGTCAGGGGAGCACACACGCCCTATAACAAAAACCTCTCCCCCCCAAAAAAAAATACAGAGATGATGAATGACTAAATAGATGTTATGATTTTAATGCACTAACAGTGTGGTATGTGTAATGCAGCATAGAAAAATGATGTAAGTGCCTTTTTACAAACTGGATCTTCCTAAACACATAAAAGAATATGCCTGAATACTGTTAGCAGTTGACAATGTTCCTAGTCACCAAGTAAATTCCCATAGTTTGTTTGGTTTGTTTTCTTCTATTTTTGATGTTCTATCACAACCTTTATAGCTTGGGAATTGTTCATTCTTAATAGGAAAAATATAATAAAAAGTTTTTCTTTTATGAGTCCATCCCAGTGATGCGACGTATCTCACTTCACTGTGAACATGTTCACAGACCTATTCCTTCTGATAGGTTATCTTTAATTTCAAATTGTGAAGCTTCCAAGAACCTCATGACTTGCTTAGCTATTTTCAGTGCTGAAGAAAATGGAAAAAAAGACTCTAAGACAACCTTTAAAATTCCTTCTCATACTTTTTAATCCATCTTCTTAACACAGGTATTAATTATGAAAATAATACAGTCCTGTGTACTGGTACAATATTTCTCCAAATGATTCCTATCTTTGTCCATCTCTTCGATCCTCACAACCACTTCTGAAATGCAAAGAGCAACATCTTTGCTGGCATGGGTTTTTGATTTGTGTAACTTTTTTTTCTAGGTAAAAAGGAGAAAACTGAAGAGAAGTTAGATCTCTTCTTCAGTTTTCTCTCTCTTTATCTAAAAAAAAATGATAGAAGACACAAGACTCGAGCTCTGGATTCCTGATTCAAAGTTCAGTATTCTTTTTCTACTTCTACTTGTGTCTTAAAGAGAATTATTGTCTTAAATGAGAGAGCCTTTTCTCAAGAACATAAATCTTGGAAATGCAAAACAAATTAAATAACTAAAAAGCCATTTTCAAGTAAGAAAGAGTTATAGAATCACTAATGTGACCATGACTGACATTTATGTCTCCACAGCAAATATAAAGATCCTATTTACTTACCTATGTTCAGAAGTTATATAAACAGAAATAAATGTTTTTATATTCCTGCCCTTGTAAAACGTACCAAGTCCCTAAACATAGTAAAGTTGCAAAGCATGTGTTCTCTGACAGTTCTAGAAACTAATTAGTGATGAAAATGAATTCTCAGACTTAGGAGGCTAATGGCCTTGTCTATTTTGAAAAATACAATATTTCTTTCTATTCTAACAGATTTTATTTTTTTCCAATTCAGTCTAAGAAACAACAGAATCATGCGTCATTAGGCTGGACAAGGAGATGATAAACAACACTGTTATGGCTCTGTGGTTGCTAAGTTGCTAAAGGCTCTAAAGTGGTAACTTTCATTATTTGACATAGACAAGTTGCTAAATGAGTGTCAAGGCAATTGCTGATGCCTGAAGTGGTTGAAACAACCTACAGAATATTTGCCAGTCTAAGAATTCTGTCTGTTCTCCCTGGGTGCAGTCTATTTCACTGGACTCTCTGTTTTCAGGTTTTTCTTATTCAAATACATCCAGATATTTTTTTCCTTTCAATACCATTTTTGTCATACCATTTC
>NW_006159585.1:2333227-2340490 GCF_000334495.1 Tupaia belangeri chinensis | reverse complement strand
CCTACACAATTAGAGGTGAAAAGTGGTTCCCCACTGCATAAATGTAAAGTTAAACTCCTAATATATGCCTTTCAATAATACTATCATCTAACAATCTTTCCATTACTTCAATTCACCCAAAATAACCCAGTAACTAAATTCTGCCAGTGGGTATACAATCTAAACTCTGATCATAACATGTGTTTTCACCCTTAAACATTCATTCAACTCAGTTTCCATTTCTCTTTCTTGGCATTATTTTTTTTCTTCCCCAAGATTTCTCTCATGAATTCTTTTCTGACTTTGCCCTTTGTGATGACTCCATCCCCTGAAATGGGTATCACACATTCTCCAAAAGGCTTATGATGTAGTGGATGGTCATGTGTTTATATTTTAGTTCTTGAACTAGTCTATCAGCATCTTAAAAAGAAATGCTTTTAGAGTGTATTTATTTCTTCCATGACAGAGAGAAATAGAGAGAGAAAGAGACAGCACCCCCTGAAATGGTCCTCATGCTGTGATTCAACCCCGGCTTCAGCCAGCCAGGATTACAGGTATGTGCATGTAACTATGAACAGTTTCCATCTGCTCTCTAGCCTCCAGCTGTCTTTGATTATCATCAGTAAGCTCCCAGTCAAAGATTCCAGGCTTTGTGGGGAAATGGTAGGTTCCTGAGACTGACTCCTAAAGACCATTCCAAAGATTATGGTGTCATGATCACACAGGACTGACTGCCCTCAACTCCATGAATCCTTTACCTGGAAGATAGGGACAGTAACTCTAACTTCTAGTTTTGCATGAAGAATCAGTGAGATTGTACAGAGTGAGTACAGAGAAGTTCTGGGTGTTGATTCCAGGATCTTTGTATGTGAGTCCAGTTGCATTACTGCTGTAACTACCAACAACCTGGGCCCTAAGAAAGAAACTTCACTACATGTTTTTTAATGTTTTTTGAAATGGTGCACAATTTATCAGTACATTTTGCCACTTTGCATATAGTAAATTGTTGGTAACGCTTTATCTTACCATGTAAATTGGGTAAAATTTAAAGGATGTCTTTGCTCAAAATACATCTCTATTCATGTCAGGCATTCTGGTCTTTATTTACATTTTGCTGTTGGTAGATTTACTTTTTAAGAAGTTCTTTTTTACTAGTACTGAAACAATATCTGCTTTCCAGTACCTTCTAACTGAAGATCTTAGTTCTGTTCACTGGGTGACATAAATTATTACAAATCCAACTTATTTTAACTGGCAGCACTACATTTACTTGAAGGCAAATACCATGTTTCTCTCAAGATAGTTCTGTTTCTAATCAAATGTTTCAAATTCTCTCTATTATTTCTCTTGCAAGGTGGATTCCAGACCCCCTAGTTGCTACTTCTGGCTTCCCTCTGAACTCTAACCTTTTTTTGTGTCTCTGGAATGTAATCTTCATATCAAAGCACAGTGTCATCCTGCCAATGGAGATTTCAGTAGAAGAGCTGGTCTGCTTAAACTTGACACTATAATGTTAGTAACAAAGTCTAAGTTAATGTTGTCTATTTTAATATTGCATCATCATTTTGGCATAAATGAAAGAAACGTTTTCAAGTATTTCACACAAATTACTATTTACTGAGCTGACTTCATCTTGAACTTGGATGGCTATTCGTTGCTATTAATCTCTTAATCTAGTTAATCTTTTGAAGAAAGAAAAGTTGTTAGGCTGAAATGATTTTCTCCCCTTAGAAAAAGTTGTTGAAAAAATGTGAATATGAAAGTAGGAATTTTCTTTGAGTGAATTGTAATCTATTTAAAAGACCAGGAGTTAGAAAGGGCACTGAATGTATTCTATGTGTCTCTTGGTAGTAAAATAAGTAACGAGTTAAATTTCAATGACAAGTTTATCCTACAGATAATTGACTTTTAACAATTAAAATTGTCCAATAAAATATGCTGCCTCAAAGAAATTATTGCATCAGTGATTGTGTTCAAGCTGAAATAGACAGCTATCTCATTGCTAAAAGTTTCAAACTGCAGTAGAAATTTATCAGGTGGAGAAGGTGGCAATTGGAGGTCCCAGGTGGAGTCCGCACAACTCAGAAACATGAACTGCAAAAAGATTTGAGGATAATTTGGAATTATGTACTCTACCCCAACAGACAAAAGAACTACTGTGCAGTGTTTGCTAAGCATTACAAATGGCCCTTAGGAGCTCTCTTAACCTTGATGTACTTTGATTTTCCTAACTGTAAAATAAGAAGACCCACCTGGTCTTTACTATGCTCCTTTTCAAATAGAAGACTCTATCATTTTTCCTTTTGAAAGTACATCCAAGCCATCTGTTTTAAGAATCTGTTCTGAATGTTGACGAATATTGGTGTTAAATATATCAGTCTGAGAATTCCAATAACCACATTTTTTATTGGGAAACTGGAACAAATTTTGTCCTTTTTTTTTTTTTTTGCACTGATGATTAAACAATTAAATAATTTGATCATCATTCTTCCAGACAAAGGAAAGGTGACTCTGAACAAATCAATGTCTAGCAAAATCAGGAACATCTGCTGCAATGTGTCTTCTCTAGACATTCTGACATTCACGGACCAAATTGGCTCCAGGTCATACTTAAGGTGAGCCTAAACAGAGGTATCTTGATTTGTGTGTGTATCTGTGTCAATCACAACATTTAATCATCAGAAACCATGCTCTCACATCCCCCTCCCCCTCTCAGTTCAGATTTTGGATTTGTCAAGTGACTGACTAAGTGTTAACAACCAACAGATGGACTGGAAGGGCAGATGGGGCTCTCCCAGGAAAGCAGCTAAGAAGTGATTAAAATCACCAAGAACTGCACTCATTTTTCCCTCCTTGCAAGGGATGCTATATTTTTCTCACTGTTAAATGGGATTAAGATGACAAAGCAGACAGTAGAAATGAGCCAAGTCCTGTTATTCTCTCTGTTTAAACAATAACACTCGTAGAAGGCAAGGTAGTTAGGAATATTTTGAATAGAATTTTTCTGTTTGATATTATGGCCTCCCTTTAGATGTGAGATACTCATAAAGATGTTTTCCATTTTTATAGTTTTAGAACCATTAATTTACTTCTGCATATATTAGGAGTCTATACCATCATTTTATTCCCCTGTGCTAGGTGCTAATGGGACGACAAATGCAGGCCCTCCCTCTGGGATCTGTAATGGACATATCCACATGGCTAGGCCCTTCAGAACATTCTGTGTGGAATATCGTGTGCTAATTTTAACAGAACCATTATTGTGTACATTTCTGGGTCACCTCATTAGGAATTACTTTCAGAAGCAGTCTAGAAGCTTCAAAAGAAAATCTGTCTCATTATTTGTAGGTAAACTTTATTTTTTATCCAAAATTGTTTGCTCAGTTTGATTATTAAACATTCTGAAAGATGTTTTGTTACATGACAGAGATTTCTACAATTGAGGCAATTTAAAAGAATATGCCATAGGATCTAAAGAATATGCAAATCAGGGCTCTGGAAAGACTTTAATAACCTGTAATAGGCAGAAGAATGCCCTCCCAAAGAAGTCCATATTCTAATCTTCAGAACCTGTGAGTATGTTAACTTACACAGAAAAGAGGACTTTACAGTTAAGATTCAGTAAAGGATTTTGAGACGGGCTAATTGTCCTGAAATATTTTGGTAGGCCCAGTGCAATCACAGGGTTCTTATAAGAAGGTGTCAGAGTCAGAGAAAGAGATGTGGTGAAAGAAGCAGAAATTTGAGAACTTGAAGAAGCTACACTACTGGCTTTGCAAATTAAAGAAGGGACAACTTCATTGCCTTGCTTCAGAAATTGAATTCTTGGGGCCAGCAGGTGGTGTGGTGGTTGAGATGCTGGACTCCCACATGGCTGACCACGGTTCAAGTACCCGACCTGGTGGCTTGCTTTCTCACTCTTCTTTTCTCTCTGCCTGTCTCACTCTGGTCAAAATTGAAGAAGAATGATAATAAACATAATTAAAAATAAATCTGTAAAAAAATTGAATTCTTGTGGGACTTTCTGCAAATAACAGACCAAATAGAGACTTTTTTCCCCTGCATATGAGTTAATTTCTCTCTTTAGTAAAAAGAGGAATGGAGAGAGAAAAAAATGTTGCAGAAGAAAATTACAGTGCATTTGTCACGAGGTTTTAGCTTTGTCCATATTTTTAGTTTAATTAAGATCTTTTGTGAATCAATAAAAGGTGAAAAAAGTTTAGTATGGGAGGGAGGAGAAAAGCGGAAAAAAAGTAAAAGTATGTTTAATTGACAAAAAATGAGGAACTATTTGCTGATAATAATGTATACTGTAATATCTTTGTCTTGACTAATATGCATGGTATTCATGCTGGAAAAAGAAACGTACACTGTAAAGAGATATGTGATTAAATGTACATAACTTTAAAAAATAGAAAAAAAGAAGAGGCAACTATCAAAGGGAGTAGGTGGTTTCTAGAAGCTGGGAAAAACAAGGAAATGAATTCTCCTTTAGAGAAGAAATAATCCTCTGAATCCTTGAATTTTTAAGACTTCTGGACTCAGAACTGTCAAGTAACACATTTGTGTTGTGTCAAGCCACTAATTTCATGATAATTTGTTACAGAAGCAGTAGGGAAGTAACATTGTACCAGAAATATGTTGAACAGTACTATCAACATTAAAATACATTTAGCACCCTCAAAACTAGTATGCTGGGCAATTTTGCCTTACCTGGCCAGCTAAGATGAAAGAACAGAGACCTCTCGGCGAGCTGTGTTGACTCCTGAGGCTATATCGCAATTCAGTAGGAGACCGTGCAGACTCATGAGGCCTGCAGTAAAGTAGACTAGGAATCGTGACCTGTGTGTCTGTCATACATTTGCCATCTCTGATGATTTAAAAGGGGTAAATTAGATCACCCTCTCAGGATCATGAAATATTAGAGTTTGTCTTCTTATAAAGCAGAAAAGTTATTTATATTCTATTCTAGTCCATTAGAGGCAAGCTTATTAAAGTCACTGAAGAAGTGACTGAGAGAATTAGGTCTAACATTCAGAATCTTACTTTCTACCTAGAATCCCTTCTGCTACATCTCAATGAGTTTTCACAGTCCAGGTAGGAAGAATACCGATATATCATATATATGCAATATACACTATATAATATATGAAAACTGTACTTCCACCTCTCTTGACAACTCACCACTCTAACCCAGGGATTCAATGAGCTCCTGCTACCCTGTTTTGTGCTCCCACTCCGTAACCACCACACTTTTTATTCCAATCAAGTCTTAAGTCTCGACCAGATGTCTCAGAGAAAGGAGACATAGAAATCTAATAAACAAATCTATACCTAAAAATAGCCTACTGTGTTTCTAATCATATTTTTATAATTATTAACATTTTCAAGTATATGTGTAGCATTATCTTATTTTAAAAATAGACTGGAAACATAGAAGCTTTAAATTAAATGCTCGTGGTTTTTACTTCATGTTATACGAGGTCAGCAAAAGGAATAGTAACTGGTAATAAATAATAAATATTTGTTAGAGGCCTAACAGGTACTCTGCAAGGCACTGGGAATATTGCTTTGAGCAAAACAGGCCAGATTCATACCCTTGAGGAACTCACGGATTTTCAGGAGGCTCTCCAATCTCGGCAGGTGGCATGCACGTGGATCATGTCTGTTCTCTCTGCCAGGCTCTTATCCTGGGGAATAGAGACTCAGTCACAGCTTGAGGAAACACAACAGCCCTTGAAGCTGTCAGCATGGGCCCTGCACTCCTGACACTCAAGTTTTTTCAGAGAGGAGAGAACCAATGGTTTCTTGGAAGAACACAATTATTTTGCAGGGAAATAGAATTGTATGTCCTTAGAAATTCATAATCTAACAGCATATTGCCTGAATTTGAATCTTAGGTTTTTTTTTTTCCTTTCCATTTGGAAAATATTGATCAAATTTCTCCATCTTTCTAAGCATTAGTTTTCCTATTTAAAGACTGAAGTGAACTGTATTTACTGTCTCATGAAGTAAGAATTAAATGAGATAATCTTTGTAAAGAATACTAAGTAGTACAGTCACTAGTAAGCAGTAGGCATGATATCTGGGAGCAATTAATATTGTGACTAATATTGCCAAATATTAAAACTACTCCCCTACTTTTATAAGACTGCAACATGTTACCTTTAAAATAAAGCCTATAGTAATATTAAAAAATCGTATTATTTTTATCAGTCTTGGCAAAATGGCAGCTACATTGTTGGTCACAATTCTTCTTGCCTTCTTTTGCTGTTGGAAATGCCAGATCCACAGTATTCCATCCTGGCATCAAGCCAATGGCATGTAACTTAAAAAAGACCTAAGAGGAATACTGCTGAAGATTTCTTGGAAATATATTTCTCTCTAAAAAATAGAAAGTGAAAAATACAGAGCATCCCCATCTTTACCCTTCCTACCTACAATGAAAATTACTGTGTGAGGAGGTGGTGCTTAGATCATTTTCTAACCAAAAACAATACAGGAAAAGGCAAAAGACTTCAAAGAGAAATAATAGAACTAGTGGGGTTGAATTGTTGAATTAGCCTGTCTAAGAGGATCCTTTCTGGAATGCATTGTTATGAGAGATCTTATTAATTAAACTCTAGTTTTTAAGCCACTTTTAGTGGAATTTTTACTACAAATGACCAAATTTCTTCTAAACTAGTAAAAATCAAATTGGATAATAAAATATCTACCTGGAAATATTTATCGAGAAGATAAAATGAAATGGCAACAAAAACTTAATAGATAAAAGTACACAATTTTATTCTAAATATTTGTGTTTTGGGAAAATGTTATAACAAATTATTAGCACTGAGTGACTACATAGAATAAAAACTTAATCATCTGGATCATATGTCCTGTTTTCCCCACTCATGAAGAATCTGTACTATAGGTTCTTGACATTATTAAAAAATACACTCCCTTTCAGCTGGTTGAAGCCTGCAGAATTATAGATTTATTGTTTGGAATGATTTAAATTTACATAGTAGTGCTGATGGATCAGTAGGAAATGCCTCAGTGATCTTGTTGAGAAAGACTTTGAGGATGTCAATAATCTAAGTGGGACAGAGAAGTACGATTGGAAAGAAGAAGGAAATAGAGTTATGTCTACTATTGATTTGCATTTCCTGACCTACTATGAAAATATATCTAAAGCCTTGATCTTATAATCCTCAAGTTACATTGGGCAGCTGACGGTGTATTGACTGCCAATCACAAATGACACACTAAGAAATCAGCATGACCGCTCACCTGGTTATA
>NW_006159585.1:2315727-2328227 GCF_000334495.1 Tupaia belangeri chinensis | reverse complement strand
CACCGTCTGAGACTCCATTTTGGACGGCTTGCTCCAAAATATTCCCTGCATACCTCAGTGATTTAAAAGAAAAATTGTGTCTTGTATGGCCATGCAAGAGTAAGACAACTGGAGCCTGCGTCTGACCTCCTTAGACACTTACAAGCTTTTGGCTATGATGAGAAACCTCTCTTGTAATCTACTGAGATACTGTATCTTCTTCTGTAAAAAACTTTATCTTTTTATTATTGCTAGAGAGCACATAGGCTCCTCAGAGAGAGAAATAAAGCACTCCCGTGAAGTGTTGTCATACTGAATCCCTCTTCCTCCATTCTTCTTCTATGTTTTGGGCAAGCACATATACACACTCCCAGCATGTTTTTCAAGTGCTGGGGTCAGGATTCAAACCACAGTTAGCCATATAGGATCTGACTCCTAATGTACTGCACTAAACCACTGTGCTGTGGAACCACAAACTCCATCTTTGGTAGCATTGTCATTCTGAATCCTATGAATTTCTTTAGCAATTAGTCTGTGTAATTACTGCATGTAATACACAAGTCTGTATGAAATAAGTACAGAGATTGAGAGTAAACATTCATAAACCTTATTTAACCAAATAATCTTAAGTCTATTGAAAATAATAATCAAATAATTGTACTTTAGATTTTGTCTTTTTTTTTTTTTTTGCCTTGTTAAAAAAAAATTTAGACAAATCAAAATTTTAAGAGAGTTTATTTGAACAAATGTCTGGCAATTCCAATCAGGCAGTTTCCTGGTAAATGGTTTCTGAGCAACTCTGGGTAGCCATGTGGTTACAGGATATTTAAGTTTGAAGAAAGGGAAAACGATGTGTGTAGAAAAGTAAAAGTGGCATACAAAAATGAAAGTGAGAGAGTGAAGTAGAAAAATAATTGGATTGGTTATAGCTGGATGATAGGCTGCACGAACTGCCTAAAAGGTGGGCTTTATGTTACTGACTGGAGTGTGGCTAGAATGACTGGCTATACCCCAGCGACTAAATCAGGAAAATAGTCTAACATGTACAATTTTGGTTTATCCAAAGGAATCCACGTACGGAGAACAGTGGCTGTTTGAGACCAAAATTGTTTAATATCTTTGTTATATTTTTCTAGTCATTCATTTCTCCTTTCTTTTTTTTTTTAACAGTATACGTTTTTATAAAATCATGTATTTTTTTCTTTCTTCAGTATTTCATTGAAGTTTTATTTTTTAACTGATGGATCAGAAAGTAAACAAAACAGGGGCCAGCAGGTGGTGTAGAGGTTATATCGCTGGACTCAAATATGGCCGACTGCAGTTCAAATCCTGGACCCAATGGCCTGAAACTCAGGCTGGGTGCTTGTACATGACTTCCCAGGACCCCAGGAGGACAATGGAGGAGAAGGTATTGTTGCATGGCCATTTCCCTGGGGGGCTGATTTCCTCACCTTCCCTCTCGCTGTCTCTGTCTCTTTCTGGCAAGCACAGGCACCCTAAGGCAAAAACCTCTAAAGACAAAAGAAAACAAAACCTAGTCCTTCACCACAGCTAGTTTGAATGTTCAATTTATGATAAATCATTAGGTGGTACATCTTTATTCAACACATTTTTATTGAAGCATGTTACATTTCACGACAACAAAAAGGTTTATATGAAAAAGGAATAATTCTATGAGACTAGTTTTGCTCTGCTCTATTAATCTGTCTCCAGATCTCCACACCATTTATTGTTTTCTGCACTTCCTCATCTTCTAAAATAGCTTCTGTTATTTTAGGATGGAATCATTGTTAATCTGAGTGTTATCTGTAACAGCTTCTGGGTTCCCATTGCCAAGACTGCATTTCAGTGAATGTCACATTATATATATTCAGTACATATTAGCCGAATAAACAAACATTTTCTGGCCAATGTTTCTTATAAACAGTCTAGTATTTACATGATGGCCCCTTATTTTTTTTTATTACACCTGCCCTAAATTTATCAACAAATTTCCTGAGCATCTAGTATCCTGCAGAGATACACTCTAATAACTAAGCATTTGTCTAGTCTTCAGAAACTATATCATGTTCAATTACAAATTCACGTCTCTCTTCAGCCAAAATAACCTCAACTAGAATTTAGATTTAACATGGCTCCCCTACCAGAAATGAGAAATCGGATAGAATATTAGCTTGATGCATTTTAGGGATCACCCAAAGTAAAGCGTAGACATGAAGTAATGACGTGACCTAAGTCAGGAATCTAAGCATCTACGGCACAATCTGACTTTGAGTTCAACCTAATCTGTGCTTATCACCTTTAATGTGTGACGCTTTGTGCCAGATAATGGGAATATAGTGATACTGAGGCTTATGGTCCAGTTGACCCAGACCCCTGAGAATCCTTTCTTTTCTCTCATTGAAAGCTCCTGAAACACTTGCTCAAATAATACCGAAAGTGTTGAGTTTTACTATAATCCTGCATTTAAACATGAAATCTTCTTTGGTTTTCTAATTCTGCAGCACACTTTATTCCTCTTCAAATATCTAAAAATCCTATAAATTCAAAAACGTCTTTCAGTTTAGGCAGGTTAGGCTTCCAGCTCACGTCCTGAGCCCTCCATCTCCGCCAGGGGCCTCCTTGTTATGCACGCTGGGTATTTGGGCATTATCGACAGTGCTGTATTGGTGTTAAATGTGATGCAGACCTGCTTCCTGATGGATTGAGGCCACAAGAGAAAATACCAAAAGTCTGAAGCTCACCACATAAATCAGAATCTACTTCATGCTGTGACCATGATAAATAGATCTGAAAATATCTACCAGAAAAAGTTTAGAAGAGTCTTGAGGCACTATGTTATACCTGAATTAAAAGGCAGCTTAGCTAAAAATGAACTTTCCTCCAGGCCATTATGCTTGTTGTTTTATGTTTAAAATGAAATGTAGCAAAACTCCCATAAGACAATAAAAAAAAATCTTGCTATGGAAAAGTAGGATGCATTTGCTAAGAGATGGCCATCATATTAGCAGACAAGATGGAAGGGCTATTTTCCAGAGGGCTAATAGATGGTTTGTGGGTCCTAAGTATTAGTCAATTTCTTGCTTTCACAGATTATAGCAATTTTCTTTTCTCTTCTCATTTTGGCTGATACTCCTCTTCTGTCAGATTCAGAGAATAGCCCATTAAAGATTATTACTCAGGGCCAGTAGGTGGCATGGAGGTTTAGGTGGCTGGATTCCCCATGGCAGAGTCCGTGGTTTGAGTCCTGGACCTGGTGACTTGAAAAATATGCTAGACATGTGTGTGTACATGACTAAAATTCCAAGAGGAGAATGGAAAAGGGATTGCAGCATGACTATACCCCTGGCGGGTGAGAGGGGTGATTTCTCACTTTCTGTCTCTATCCCTCGTTCTGTCCCTGGTGAGTGCATGTACCCTATAGCAAAAAATAAATAAACAAATTATAATAAACATTACTCAGTACTGTCAATATTACTGAAAGTTAAATATTTTATTTGGGTTGTTATTATTTGAACTTTATATATGCTACTCCTGAAATAAGTTCTGAAGGTCTAAAATGATAGAAAAAAAATAGGTTAACCAAAATTATAGACTTTTTGACTTTTACTTAATTTCATAAAATTATAGGTTTATTTCTGAATTGACACTATTTTTCACTCATTTTATATTTCGGTCAAAATTTGGTTCCTTTTTCAGACATGCCAAATCTACCTTATTACTCAAATTACTGATTTTGAGTTCATGGCTGAGCCTGCTAAGTTGAGATGACTTTATGGATAACAGCTTCCAAATTACAAAATGGTCACTTCCATTATAACAATCTAGATAAAGAGTGTCTCTTGAGGTAGAACACTCACATCTTGGACTGCAAATTTCCCCTCACAAAACTTAAGCAGTATTTATTAACTTCATTATTTATTAATAATTGCATATCTATAATAGAGATATATAACACAGGCATTTAGACAATGGAGCTACATTCTTAATTACCACTAAATATTTACTCAGTTTCCTAGGTCATTAAAGATCAGTGCTACCTTGAATTCCATTCAAAACAAAGTTACTAATTACATTAAAATTCCATCCATTTGACAGAAGTATAGCAATATGGTTAAAGGGTCCAGCAATTGAGTCAAAACAGGTTGTTCCACTGTGTGGTCATGGGCAAATTATTTCAGCTAATTAACTCAGTTTTCTTTTCCAGATAGCAGAAGTAGACAGCACCTAATCCATATGATTTTCAAAGTAAAATAAAATCCTGAGTATAAAATGACCATGCAATATTTTATACAATGTAAGAGCTTAAAAATGGCAAATTACATTAATCCTATAATATTATTATTATAAGGTGGTATGTACGGACAAAAAGGTAAAAGCTCTGTATCTGAATGGTCAAGGTAACTATTAAATGATGACATTATCGTAGGCTATCACCCAACCACTCCAATGCCAATTCCTCATACTGAAGATATTGAGAAGTACATGTTGTTCTATGGCTGGGAAAACACCAAAACAAAATCTGAAAGAAGCGAAGCCCAGGATAGATAGAAAAAGAATATTGTCTTGCCTATTAGGCATGAATTGCATTGGAATGAAAGAAAATTACAAAAAAAACACACACTGATAAACACTTAACACAATGAAACTTTGTCCAAATGATATAATTCATAGCCTCTTAATGTTTAGCTATAATTTTATTAAGGGTAAAAGCACATCAAGACAAAGAATTTTCAAATTTTGAAGACTGCCTTAAACTCAAGTTGTACCACCTATATCAGAGAGGGAATGGTATGTCTTGAATAGGTGAATTGCAAGACACACATATCCTATTCCAAGAAGAGTTTCATGCAAATTTAGATAATATAAAGTAATTTGCTAGGTGCACTTGGAAAAAGTCTAGAAAATCCCATATTTTAAAAACATAGACATTTTACTATTTAGTTTTATTGTTCATCTGTACTTGGGTAAACCACCCTATCCTCCCTAATACAACCACTACCACTATCTCAACATTTTAAAGATCCTATTGATATTTTTATTATTATTCATACATTAAATTATTCATACATCATTCATATATAAACTATTATTCATACATTATACATCATTTGGATTGTGAAGAGACTTTGCCTAGCATGATATACATCTCAGTCCAGCCCAGCTGAGACCATCATACTCATCCTCGTCAACAATAAACCTTATCTGTGTCCCACAATTGTCTTACCTTTCCATTCCCCCCCCACAAATTTCCTACATTAGATTGTGAAGATACTTTACCCAGCGTGATCTACACCTCATTCCAACCCAGTTGAGACCACCATACACATCCTCGACAAGATAATAAATCTTATCTGTGTCCCACAAGTGTCTTACCTCTCTATTTTCCTCCAAAATTTCCTACACTCTTCCCCTCTTACACTCTCTTTCCACTTTGTCTCTAGTGTCCATTACAATTTTTAAAATACTTTTATGTTCCCCTGTCTTTCAGTCTATTTATTTTTGACAAGCCAAGGTTCGAACAAGTCCTGTGCTACTAATGACTTAAGTTCTGTTTTAGTTTATACCATATTAACAAAATGAAATGAAAAACCACATGATCATCTCAACATACAGAAAAAGCATGTGTCTATAAACTCTTTTTGGAACTTACTGGAGAGCAACTGTAGAGAAGAGAAGAGAATATGTTGGGGAATGAAAGGAAAAGCTCACTTGACAAGAGGGTGCAGTAGGTGCTAGAGTCTTGGCTGGAAAGCCTTAGAAGTCTGGAAACCAGTTCAGGAGAACCCGAGTTTTCCTAGAATTGAGTCTATAGTCTAATAAGTGCCCAAACAAGTAGATTGAGTAAAGAGTATGAAGGCAGGGCATTTTCTTAAATGCCCAGGAAAGAACTAAACTAAGGAAAACTTTGTAGCCAGTATGGCAGTTTCACTTAAGTGGAAACTAGTGGGTCTACCCAGTCAGCCAAGAGTCCCCTTTCAGTCCAAGTAAGAACAGTGCCTGTTCTGATGTGGAAATTATTTCTTGCCGCCTCATTTGACTACCTAATGACCACATTTCCCACAAAGCTCCAGTAAAAAGAAAAACTTCCAATAATTTAATTTAGCAGAGTTTAATTGAACAAAAACGCATTACATTGGGTAGCCCCAAAATGGCTTCCAAGGAACTCTGGAGAGCCACTTGAGGGGCTGACAGTTATGTGCGAGAAAGGGAAAGTGACATACGAAAATCAGAAGTGAGAGAATGAAGTAGAGAAGTAATTGGATTGGTTATGTCTTGATGTTTGCCTGCAGTTTAAAGGGTAGGCTGTCTGTGATTGACTGAAGTGTAGATGCTGTAATTAACTGTAATTTTGCAACTTACTAAGGAAGCAGATTTTCATGTGAGGTTGTGGTTTGCTTATGAGAACTAAAGCAGGAGTATGGAGGTATTCTCAGATCAATATACCTTAACACCCTAAAGTAACATATAAGGTTGTTGAAGAAATAATTAAAAACAAAACGTCCCTGGGACCAGCAGTTAGCCTAATGGCTATGTCACTGGACTTCCATGTAGTTGACCGCGGTTCACGTCCAGAACCCTGTGGCTTAAAATTCATGCCTGGCGCATGTGTGTGCAGTGCCCAAGATTCGGAGAGGACACCAGAGGAGAAGGGATTGTAGCGTGGCCATCCCCGCTGAGGGGTGATTTCTTGCTTTTTGTCTCTCTGTCTCTCTCTGTCTATCTGGTGAGCGCATGTGCCCTATAGCAAAAACCTCTCCAAAAAAAAAAAAAAAAGTCACAACCCAGAAAATCTCTCCATAAAGATAGTAGCATAAAAAATAGTTTTATTATTAAATAAGCACTAAATCAGAACATGATATACATCAGAGGAAATTTCCTAAGAGATTGCAAAGATAGAAATCTAAGCATTTTATGTAGGCAAGCCGATACAATTTTTTACCTACAGGTTCTCTAAATAGACAATAATTAGTCCACAAGTAAAAGGACTTGGCAGCACCCTTTATTATATAAAGGCTACCCCAAATTTATCTGTTAATTTGGATGACCACTTGCACTAGTTATTGGTTTTATGTAAAGGAAAAAATGAACTTTTCATATTTTTTGACAGGGGGTAGTGTTTACAACTTGGAGGCAGGTACCTAGTGCAGTTCAGTTCCCACCCTTCCAAAGAAATTGGAAAGAGGGATACTATCTCCCTCTATGTTTATATTCAAAGAGATGTCACCCAGGTCCTTGAGAATGGTATTCCTGGGTCATCAAGCTGGCAGGGGGCTTTGAGTTTGTTTCTAAAAAGATAAACATTTCAAAGAAGTAGAGAAAGGATTTACAAATGTTTCAAAGTACATGTTCTAACAAAAAAGATGAGGGGAGACATCGCTCCTTATATTCAACAATGAGAATGAACTCTTAGCTTTTCTTTGCTGTTCCTACAACATTCGTGGGGAATCCTGCACCTGATGCCATGGTGACGAGGCTCTCAGCTGGTACTCATTGTTGGACTAAGTGAGCATGGTGCAGCCTAGGGAAGGGCTCTCACTCAGGACAGCAACAGAGGTGGAGGTGTTTCCAATGAAGAGGACAGTGCTTTGCCTGTCATACTTGGTTGATAAAACATTGTGGAAAAATAAGAAGAAGAAGAAGAAAAACTTATAGATAGCTCAAACAAAACAATACTTGTCTGACACATTTTAATATCCTGTGTTATTGCTATGAGTCATTAAGGAAATAGTAATACTGTGATTACTTGTGTCTTGTCGGCAGGCTTGCTTCTTTCTCACCTAATAGGTTCTCAAAGACTTTTTTGCTGCCTGCTCTGGATTCAGAGACTAATTTTTTTTTTTTCACTACTGCATGGGTATTAGAACTCTGTACTCCTCAGCACCTCAAGCTAGTTATGCAAACCAAATGAGAGCCAGGATGGAGAAGTGCCTCTAAAGGTAAAGTGAACTATAACTATTACTGGAAATGAAATAGATGGGGATAATTCAAAGAATGGTTGCTCCCAAAGACACACATTAGGTTTTCAAATGCATTA
This sequence comes from Tupaia belangeri chinensis, assembly GCF_000334495.1. Classification (NCBI taxonomy): domain Eukaryota; kingdom Metazoa; phylum Chordata; class Mammalia; order Scandentia; family Tupaiidae; genus Tupaia; species Tupaia belangeri. The sequence continues at coordinate 2,320,210 of NW_006159585.1, read as the reverse complement.
TACAGATTGAAGTCAAACACCAGAATAGGTGCTATTCCCTGAGAATGTTGATTGAATAGGCTTGTACGAGGCAGGTTGGGGGAAGGCTGGAGAAGTATTTTCTATTGTAATGCATCTCTTTCTTCCTCATAGATATGAGAAAGAAAAGCAGTTCAGGGCAGTCTGTCAATGCAAGGTCCATTCAAATTTAAAGGCTCAAATAAGGGATGAGTCTGAGACTTTGAATGTAAACAGGCTGGCAGACAGACACAGATTTATCCTTAGACCCTCACTCTTTCTTCATCCCAGGGTTCTGAGTTTATGATGTAAAGGATAAGGTATAACCAAGCAGTTGCCTGCATTATTTTAAATGGATCGGTGTAAACTGTTGACAAACAACTAGTAACTTCCCCTCTTTTTTGCCCTCCTCTGTGAGCCTTCTCTGGTGACCATTTTGTGAATATGTTTCTGAGCAACCGGATGTCCAGATCACTGGGGCAACTCCTCCTAAGACCTGGCTTACATAAACCACTTTTATTTCACTTATGCCTCAGCCTTTCTAACAGGTGTAATAGGTAGTCAGACAGAAACGAGAGGCCAACCCTGAGATAATAGCAGAAGGACACCTGCCACGTCAGTCACAGCTTACCTGGAGTTTCAACCCGACCCTCTTCGAGAACGCCCTCCTCCCGCCCGTCTCTTGATGCCAAGAGAGGAAGTTACCCCCCAGGACGCTAGGTCAACATTATAATTCCCACTGGCCTGATAAACTAAAAGGGCAGTTTGTTCAAATATGGAGGCTCATACCTTCGAAGCCACACTGGGCATGCGCGATTAGGTCATCAAATTCCTCACCTGAAGGAAAGGCACTAAGGTACAGACTGAAGTCCAGACTATCTGAACAAAACAAGCAGCTACTATTACATTCACTGGCAACATTACCAATAAAAGTGACATCTAAACCAGTCCAAAGTGCAGTAGTTGTTACCGTAACCACCTGCCTGCTCTAATGTCTCTCTGGGTGTACTTTCTTTTCTAACCTGCGGTCTGGGACCCCTCGTCCTTCCTGGCTGCCCTCGGGATTTTTTTGGTAAGGTTTTGCTGTTGTTGTTGTTGTTGTTGTTCATTGTTGTTTTTTGTTTGTTTGTTTGTTTTTGTCATAGAGCACATGTGCTCACCAGAGAGAAAGAGACAGAAGCCAGAGAAGAAGAAAGAGAAATTAACCCCTGGGGGGGATGGCCAGTCACAATCCCTTCTTCTCCATTCTCCTCTTGGGATTTTGGGCACGCATGTACACATGCCCAGAGTGATTTTACAACTACCAGGTTCGAGACTTGGAATGAGGTTCAGCCATGTGGGAGTTCAGCACCTCAACCACCACACTAACTACTGACCCCGCTCCTCTGTTTTAATAAACTCTACTTTGCCATCTCCTTTGTTAGTCCACATTCTAATTCTTTGTGAGCATCAGAAGAACAGATTCGCTACTGCGCCTACAGGCCTTGGGCCTAATCACCCCCAAATCCTGCATCACTGGTTGACAGATAATACTTAAACAGCAGTAATTGTGTACATCCTCGTAAATGTCGTTAAAAGACTTAGGGTTTAATAAGTACTTGTGGCCGTTAAAAAAGAATGCCTCAAATCCTGTTGCTGGGGACCTCTGCCTATAACTCAAATAACCTTTATCTTAAGATAAGCTGAATGTTTCTCATATCGTTCTCTCTGCATAACCTAGAATTCAAATGTCTAATATAATTTTGTTCTTACATAAGTGAGCTCTCACACTCAAGTCACAAACCTGTTCTGAGGAAGTTGTTGGTGAAAGAGAAAATTTCCAGAATATGCCCTACAATAAGTACAACCCAAATGCAATCCACTTTCCATATTTTCTCTGTTTCTAAGATAATTGAATTTATATTTAGAATGAAATTCTGAACACTTTGAAAGGTCTTCAAATTTTTAATCATGCTGTCAACAATATTAAGCAGAATATTTAGTTTTCAAAATATTCTTTCTAAACACATTGCTAAAAAATGAAACTTCACAGTTTAGAATACTTTTGGTTAGACTGACAAAATATATCCCTGTACTGGCTAGGCTTTTCATTCAATCTGATATCTGGGCATTATATGGGTAAATTTTTAAAAAGTTTCCTAGAATCCACACATCACAAAGGAACAGTGCACAATAATGGATCAGTTTGACTATAACTCACAAATTGTAAAGATGTTGTACATTAGCTACCAGGTAAAACTGACATACTTTTCCTATGGATTTATTACATTAAATGTTGACCAAGCAGAATATCATATTGTCACCTAATATGTTTTCATAAAAATAATCAATAATCAAGAAATTATACAAGTATATTATTCCTAAAGTGTATGCCAGTGATCAAAAGTACGTCAGGTAGTTTGTAAATGTACCATCCACTGATCCAACTTCTAGCAGATGGTGAATACAGGCCTATGCTCAGCTCAATTTTAATAATAAGCTCTTAGACAACAGCAAGGCTGGCTTCACTAAAGAGCAGTTGGCTGTTGCCAAAGACGAAAGGACTAGATGTGTGCTCAAGGTTAATCTAAATGGGTCATCCAGAGGGCTTCTGTGCATTCCCATTAGACCTTATTCTACAGACAGATCATAATGTTTGTCATGGTCCTTTATACCCCTAGATGAACACACAAACAATACCCTGGAAATAAAAGTCCTCCTGTGGCAAACAACCTTTCTGCTTGTGTTAAAAAAAAAAAAAAAAAAAAAAAAAAAGAATGAAAGGAAGGAAGAATAAAAAAGAAAACAAAGTGCATTTGACAGACTATTGCATTCAATTTCATGTTAACATAAATCAGCCTGGAAGATAAAGGAATCTTTCTTAATTCAGGAAGGGCTCCTCCAGGGAAGGAATGAAATCCAGGCTTAGGAAGTCTGTTGTTAAATACATTAATCTGATATCAGTTATCAATCATGCTGCATCCATGTTTACTTTACTCTTAATGCTCAGCCTAAGTGCGAACTTAAGCAGATTTGCCAAGACAAATGTCAGTTAGACGATTATGGAGAAATCCCTATAATGTGCACGGTGAAAATAGGATACTACAGGCACACATGTCAGCAGCAACTCAAGATCAGGTAATATGGGTGGATCACAGAGGACAGGCAGAACTTAACACCTAATTATACCTGCCTTTCCTCGTAACAAGAACATACAGGATACTCAATAAAGGGTTAGAACCCAAGACACACACACACCCAAAAAAAAAAAAAAAAACCACAGAGAAAGACTCCTAGTTACTTACAGGGAGTTTCAACATGCCTCACTGGCAACATTCCAGGGTTAGCTATTAAACCATAGATTTAAAGCTCATCACTGGAAACCAACCCAAGTCAAATTTTAAATATCTGGCAAAACTCACCCTAGTAGAGGCTAACATGACAGAGAATGGAAGTATATCCATCAGAATTATATTTGTATCTAGATGTCTAACCTTGAGCAAGTTATTTAGCTTCCCTGATCCTTATTTTTTTGCATAGGTGAGGTTGATATAATACCTGTAGTTGTGGTCAGGATTAATATTATAATGAGCCAATGATGACAAAGTAAGGTATGACACATTGCTCCCTCTCACTAGTGAGGATAATTACTAATAATATGCGAAACAGTTGGAAAAAGGAAACTCTGAGAAGCTGATCACTATTTCTATAGTATTTCAGGGTCTGGGAAAGGGGTGGGTGACTCAAGCAGTTATTCCCACTTCATAGGAGGGCACAGACATACAGAGCTCTCTTAACACAGCTATCAGAGAAGTTGGGGCTGATATTTGCCTTTGACTGCTTCCAAATTACAACCATTACATAATATACCGACCTGTGCAGTGAACTTATTATTTAAAATGCCACTAAAATGTCATTACTAAATAATCTTTCTAGCTCTGAAACGTAAGGAATCTGGGACAAATGAGAGAAACAATCAGGAAGGATTGATAAATGTTAAGCATGGAGAGTCTAGTGTTAAGGCTTTTGAGTGGCATTTTCCTTTGTGAGGATAATCTATTTTACTAGGATTGTTAAGTGAGATCTCCTTTCCAAACAACTGTCAATGAAAAAAAAAAAAATCTGTAGAAGTAGTTTGGCTGTATTCACTTCTCTCAGTATCCTTAGAAAACTGCTCAGTTTGGAAAATTATGAACTTCTGGTGGCTTGCTATTTAATCCAGTTGTATCCACTGATAAGTTCCTTTTGTTTTAGAATAGAAGAGAGGATTGGTGATCATGATTACACAGCACAAATACTGAAGCCACATGCAGTCCCCCGCTGTCTGTCAGGAGTTCATTTGTTCACAGCTCACCTACTTTGCAACATCTGATTGCCTCAATTACCAGCAAACAGTGATTCTCAGAACAGAGATGCTCTTCCATTAACTTCTAAAGGAAGTAGCTTGCTAAGAAGCTCCGCCCTGTCTATCAATCATAATGAGCTACATCTCTTTTCAGAGGCATTC
>NW_006159585.1:2315301-2315708 GCF_000334495.1 Tupaia belangeri chinensis | reverse complement strand
CATTCCTGCGGTGAGAACCCATTCAAGTGTCAAAGCACGCTTCTAATTGCAAAGTTAATTTTTACCCTGGTAGACATGAAAAGTCCAAGGATTAAATTTGATTCCCCAGAGTCTACTAAAATGTAAAAGTCTAGAATGTTTTGTGAATTGAAGAGAGACCCCTAGATGAGGGATAACATGCAATATATTATCTCCTCACACAAGTCAGAGGAGAATCTGGAAAAAAATATTAATGACTCTCTAGGAAGTGAAGATCAGAGTAGTAATTACAGGAAAGTGGCTGATGTAAGTAATAGAACTAACTGCTCCTGCTGTAAGGATGGTGAGGAAGGTGGGCATTCTCAGAGTAAAAGGATATGTAAAAGAAAGTAGCCAGAGTAGGGCAAGGCAAAGGCACACCAATCTGC
>NW_006159585.1:2297179-2314958 GCF_000334495.1 Tupaia belangeri chinensis | reverse complement strand
GAAAGGCAAAGTCACACCAATATGCTGCAGTCTTGGTGTGGGCAATCCTTGGAGGTTTATTGTCTCAATAGGGAGATAAAGCATGATGAGGATGACTGAAATGATACCTTTTGAGGGAAGGGAGGAATGCTGAGTGAGTCAAGTCTGGAGAGCACATGGGAACAGACAAGAAGCTCTCCCAAAAGGTTTGACTTACTCTGGGAGAAGAAGTAGGCTATATTTGCCTCCACTTAACCTTGTCCTAACACCGGTCTGCCTCCGCTAATCCAGCAAAACGTGAGCGTTCACTATCGGAACCAGACTATTTCATGTTCCCCAACAACTCCTCAGCTCATGTGACTATTTCCTGCCTTCTGCTTTCCCCCTTAGCATTGCTTATAATTTCCTACTTACTAAGTGCTCTATGCTCTTGCAGCTTGAGTCACACTCATCTCCCCAACTCTATCACTCTGGCATATCTTTGCCTCCCTTCTTTCTTGGGCAAATGCCAAATTACTTCTAAGCCTCCATTTAGGCATTATCTCCAGAAAGCCTTTGCCAGAATGTCTCTTCTCTGCACATCCTTATCACTGCCATGTTAGATTAGCTGTGCTTCCTCCTTGAAGCTGTGGGCTTCTTGTGGACAGGGAGGATCTGTGCATGATCAAATAATATCTCTTTTCTCAGCCATGTGAAAAGGTACTAAATCAAATGATCTGAGATGTATATTACCTTAAGTGGGGCCAGGATAGTGACCAGGGAAGCATTTGTCTTGCACCCAAGTAGGATCTGAACTGTTTCCATTATTAACATAGTCTCCACAGGCACATTTTCTGTGTAGCTCACAATGGTAGACTCGAATTTAAGGAGTTCCTGAGAAAAACACATGATTTGTCCTAAACGGTGACTGAACTTTATGCCAATGGAACCAGGAAACTGAAGCAGTCATAAAACATAAGAAAAAAAGAGAGATTTCTATGAGATGATGGGTTCAAGGATCCAAATCAGAATGAAGAAATAAGGTAATCATTCAAAAAAAAAAAAAGTCCTTAAAATCTTGAGAACTAGGATGAGAAAGATGACCAAAATCTCTTATGTGGTAATCAGAAAAATGAAAACCCAAACTTGACAAGTCCACATAGACACTCCATTTAAATGAAGACCCCTCAAGAATCCTTTGAAATTGAATCCAACAACAGGATCAGTCAACATGATACTATCTTTGATATAAACACAAACCGATTGTGAGCTCTGGGCTCATGAAGAAAATACACTAATGCACGCTTAACTATTCTTCTTTTTTAGGGATAAAGGGATTGAAAATATACATCATCAGAGGCTGAAGAAGATTCTGGATTAGCTTAACCAATATGATAACCAGTAAAAAACTACCAGAAACCACAATGTTACTAGCACTAATATTGATTCTAGGTCAGAAATTTGATTTTATAACAATTGATGGCCCACAAAATGTACATAATTGATAGAACTTGCCTTTATCTTCCATGAAGACTAGGATATGACTTCCTAGAGACTTCTGTGGAGAAAGGGACAAGCAAGGCTGCACATAACCATAGGGAGGAGTTTAAGAAGTTGTGGGCAGCCTGAAAATATGACGAACATTCACTAGATATACCTGATTCAAAGTCATTCCATGAGGAAGGTATTACCCTCCAAAATCTATAGACAACAAAAGGGAAGCACAGTGGGAGAGTACCTTGCCCCAAATTATTGAGCTGGTAAGAAGCCAGTATGACTGAGTCCATTTTTTTTTCAAAGAATTATTTTATTTTACCTTATTCATCCACTTATTTATTTATCTTAATTTGACCAGTGAGAGCTAGAATTAGTTAGAGAGAGAAAAAGACAGAAAGCAAGCGCCAGGTCTGGGACTTGAACCACAGTCGGCCATGTGGAATCCAGCACCCTTAACTGCCATGTCACATGCTGGCCCCAAGAATCCATTTTTTGTTTCAATTAGTTTATTTTACTTTATTTTTATTGCAAAGTTCATAGTTCTCCATGTGGTGTGTGCTGTCTCATAGCAGGGAAACCTGGAGGCTGCACTGAAAGGTGATCACAGACAGAAGTCAGAGTTCTGGTAAAATGCTAGGAGAGCCAGGAAGCCAAGCCTCCACTTATCTTTAATAAGGCTATTAGAGTATCATAACTCCTCGGTTTCTAGCAAGTTGGTAATGTGCTATCATTGGGTGTTCACATGAACCCTCCTCCCACTGCCTCCCATATTCCTATGTGTTTTTTCGTACCACCATTTGACACAGACCATTTAAAAATCCAGAAGGATGAAATGGTCTTTATTTTTCCTCCCTGCAGCATAGAAGGGGGAGGGGTATGCAGATTAAAATCAGCTGTTGAATTTTTTTTTTCTTTCTTCTCTGAGATTTGAAGTTCCCTTTCTCCCTGTCCAATTAACTACTAATCAATATAATTCATTGGGTGGTCAGGAAAGTCATGACACATATTGGTATAGAAAAACATGTCATGGCTTTCCCAACAACCCAATATTTACATACATATATGGTCTACCTGTTTTTCTGCTGTCTATCAGTTTTCAATGTCAATGACCTGGGCTGAAATTGGGAAATTTGATTTGTTTCTGTCTGTGTGATCCAGGCAGGTTACTTCTCTTCTCTGTCTCAGGGTTCCCCAATAAAAACAAGAGAAATGACTAGAGAAGGGCACTGATTTCTACCGACTCTTCTATCTTCAGCATTCTATCATTTCTTCCCTCCCTGGCTATTCACAGAGCCACTGGTAGGAACACAGAAGCCAGTGCATTTCACAGTGTTGTGAATAATATACATTTAGAGAGAAAGATAGCATTAGTGCTTTTTTTTCTGAAGTCCTCTTAGCATCATGAGTCCCACCAAGAACTCTCCTGCCCTCAATGATTATGTTACGTGTTGATGACAGTTCATGATAGGTAACATTAGAAAGAAGAAAACACAAGGTGGAAGAGGTATGCTTGCTTGGACGAGCCCTGTGATTTGAGCCCTTTTTCTATTCCAATTCTGTAGAGGTGATAATTGGGCTTCTGGCTCCAGCAGGGGTAATCCCTGTACTTGTGAGATTTGTAATGAAACTTCAATGCTAGGAGAAAAGCGCATTCATGACTTTCCCTTCAAACACCTTATTCTGTGTCCACCCCACTCTCTAGCACTGTGCAGAGAATGACAGAAACAGGCAGATAAGTCATTTCACCAATAGTGACAACATGGACCCTCATTTTAATTTAATCATCGGGATTGACAGGATTTTTGCCTGGTAGCAAATCATCAGGCTTTTGGCTGTGCTGGTTTTACACTAGATTGAACCCCATCATCCTTCATGCTGTATTACATCCACACCTTCACCGGGAGGAAACCCAATTTGCTTTGGATCGTTCGCACACCTTCGCTGATAGTAGCCAGTTATTTTCTGAGGCAAACTCCCAGTAAATATTCGGAGAGTGATTCTGTCATGCCTTGATTATGGATTCTATTTAAGCAAGACTGACATTTCCAAAATTTGGAAAAAACTGCTAAACCTTTTTTTAAGAAAGCAAATTACTTTACAAAATAAATGTTCCTGTAGTAAAGAGTTCATACCCCCAAATACACATTAGTATTGTTTTCTTCCTCACCTTAATAAAAGCACAGAAAGCATGGCATGTGGCTTTCTAAGCAATTCCTCTTCCAATCCTTTGTAGGGGGAGCTTTGGACAAAAGTGGATTAAAATAAGTGACTGTTTTAACCGGAGGACACTTTCTCTTTTTTTTTCTTTTTTTGGAGAGGTTATTGCTACAGGGTGCGTGTGCTCACCAGAGAAGAGAGAGAGAGACAGAGAGATAGAAAGTGAGAAATCACCCCCCAGGGGGGATGGCCATGCTGCAATCCCTTCTCCTCCATTCTCCTCTCGGGATCTTGGGCACACACGCACATGCACTCGGCATGAGTTTAAGCCACCGGGTCCAGGACTTGAACCACGGTCGACTACATGGGAGTCCAGCAACATAGCCATTACGCTAACTGCTGGTCCCACCAGAGGACACTTTCTAACCCCTCTGTCACCTCCAGTACAAACCATAGGGTAGACACTTATGTATTACGAATAGAAAAGTTTCTCACTCAGGTACACATTCATTGGAAAAGAAGACCCTTAGAAAGAGGTAGGTACTTAGGTCAAAACAATCAATAACTAATGGTATATTTTCAGGGATCAAATCAGGAAGCATTTTTGTAGGGACATAGAATTTCCTAGTTCAAATTCCTCTTGATCAGCAATAATTTATTTTTCATTATTATTTGAATTTTAGGTTCAAACGTAGTAAGACTTGGACAAAATCCTGACAGCTCAAGCCTGAAGAACCCAACATCTAACTAGAGGTTCAATAACTGGGAGGGTCTCTGAGTCCCACACAATACCATGTACATCACATACTTTTTTCCCTGGGATTCTACAACAAACTAGTAAAGTGGAAATTGTGCCTTTAAAAAATTAATTGCAGTAATGAAAATACTAGATTAATCTCTGAAATTAAGTCTCTTATCCAAGGTTGTACATTTGTAAGTAATGAAAAAAGTTTAAATCCAAATCTAGACACTGAAGCTTATTTATTTATTTATTTATTTATTGGAGAAGTTTTAGCTATAGGGCACATGCACTTACCAGAAAGACAGAGAGAGACAGAGAGACACAAAGTGAGAAATCATCCCCCAGGGGGGATGGCCATGCTGCAATCCCTTCTCCTCTTGGGATCTTGGGCACGCATACACACGTGCCTGGCGTGAGTTCAAGCCACCAGGTCCGGGACTCAAACTTTGACTATATGAGAGTCCAGCAACATAGCCATTACAACTGCTGGCCCCCTTATTTTTCCATTTTATTTTATTTATTTATCTATTTATTTTTTGGAGAGGTTTTTGCTATAGGGCGCATACACTCACAAGAAAGACAGAGAGAGAAAGAGACACAAAGTGAGAAATCACCCCCCAGAGGGGATAACCACACTGCAATCTCTTCTCCTCCATTCTCCTCTTGGGATCTTGGGCACACATGCACATGCTCCTAGCATGAGTTTAAGCCACCAGGTCTGACACTCAAACTGCATTTGACTACATCAGAGTCCCACGACATAGCCATTACACGAACTGCTGGTCCCTAGACACTGAAGCATATATTTGTCCCATTGTACTGCAGTTCCTCACATGCACAAGAGAAAACATCAGGTCAGCATTACATGATTTACAATTAATTACTTTTTCATTGACTTATGATGTTAGAATTCTCAAGACACACTTGTAAACTCCTTGAGGGAGGAATACTGTCTGGTCCTTTTTTCTGTCCTTCTCTACAATGCAAGGTAAACACTGACATGAAGGCAAAAATATATATATAAAAAAATAAAAATATAAATCACAAATGAGCATGAGGAGGAAAGTAAGAGGAATGCAATGCTTACAGAATGTGTAGGTAAAGGACCATTTGAGGAAAGCAAATGTAAAATATGAACTTGAATAGGGTTGTAAATCACAGAAATAAAATCATGCATGGGTGAGAAGAGAGAATGAGACCATTGTAGGTACAGAAACAGCCCCTAGAATCACAAAGAGGAAAGAGGGAGTATTTGCAGGGATTCTCATCACACTGCCTTCACATAGGCACAGCATGGTGGAGGCTGAAAAGGCCGAGTTTTGCTTGATGCCAACACCAAAGAAATGAGTTACAGTCACCCCTCAGGATCACCGTTGATTGAGTCCAGGACCCCTCATAAACACCAAAACTTGCAGATGGTATGTTATACAAAATAACTTAGTATTTTTATATAACCTCTACACATCCCTCTGTATACTCTAAATAATCTCTAGATCCATACAATATAAATACTATGTAAATTGTGACCATTTTGTATTATTATTTTATTGCTCTTGTTATTTTTTTATTTACTTACTTATTTTTAAGGTTTTCAATCCACAGTTGGTCAAATCCAGAGACGCAGAAGCAATGGATATAGAAGGCCAATGGTATGTTGTAATGACAGTAAAATATCAAAATGCCTTGGGTTTGAGTGGATCCTGTTGAGCTGTTCAAAACAAGGTGTGTTTCTTGGTAAACTTCTCTATCAATCTGTTAGAAAAGACTCAGAGAGCATCTGCTAACTATGCATGATATGTTCTTATACTGCACAGAATGTCACCATGAAGAACAAATGGCTTCAGCTGCCGCCATGCTGTGGCATTCCATTTTACAAAATGATATGTCGTTATTAAACGGCAAGGGATATTGATTTCTCAGTATGTTTCTTGCTTGCTCAATTGCTTTGGTTACAACAACAACAACATATATGTTAAATATGCTGAATAGATACAGAAGGTTTATCTTTGGATTCTCAATAATGTGGAACTTGCTCTTTTCCCAGACAAATGATCAGAGCCCCTGACATCCACCTTGATTTTGTTCTTTTAAAAGGAGCCTGACTTTTTAATTATAATTCTTGTCAAAATGTTTAAAATGTGAGAAAGCGCCTCATGTGCAGCTGAGATAACCATGTGGAGCAGGGCAGGTCTGGAGTCATACAAGCAGAGTAGCATCTCAGCTCTAGTGCTGTTAACAGGTACCACCCATTACCTATTAATACATTGGAGGCCATATCACCAATCTTGCCTTCAGATTCTCCCACTGGAAAGAGAAAGAGTTACTCTAAATGATTTCTACGACCTTTCTGAACACTGGAATCATATTATTCACTAATGCTTTAAAATTCAATACATATTTTTCTTTAAATTTAATACATATTGTTTAGCACCTGTGTCAGACTTTGTTCTAAACCGTGGGGATACTATAATTGGGAAAAAAAAACAAAGAGACCCTGGGCCCACCCATGGCCTGGAAGTTAAGGAAGCTGGATCCCACTGTGTGGTTTGAATCCCAACTCTGGCACTTGAAAACTATGCTGTGCATGTAAGCACGAGTGCCCAAATCACTACAAAATGGAGATACGGAGGAGGGGAAATTGCAACATCACCATGCCCAGCAGTGGCACTTTTTCGCTCTCCCTTTCTGTCTCTGTTTCTCTCTGAAGAGCACATGTACCATCTGAATGATAAAACAAAAACAAAGAAAAAACAAAAACCCTATCCCGCTAGAGCTTACTTTCTAATGGATAGAGACAAAGTGAAAAAATACATACATAAGCAAGTAATTATGTTGGATGGCAGTAAGTGTTGTGAAGAGAAATTAAGCAGGATAAATGGGATAAACTATTAGATTATGGGAATTGGGCTGGGGTGGAAAGTGGGATGCTAGTTTGTTTTGGGTAGTCAGGAAAGCCTTCACTGATACAGTGACCTCAGGATGGAGATGAGAATGAAGTAGCAAGGAAAGCACACAGATACCTGGAGGAAGAGCCCTCTAGGGAAAAGAGCAGTGAGCACAGAGACCCTGAGGCAGAAGTGTGAGGAACTCTACTGGAAATCTGTCCCCAGGAGCTCTGGCTGGACAGACTTTGAGGTGTGTCTAAATGTTGCCATCTTCTCTGACTTGCCCTCTGCTCCTACTTTTAGATCAACAAAGATTTAAATATTGTTTCCACAACATTGAAATATTCCAGAAAATGCCTATTTTGAGTAAATGGAAAGCCTTATCATCCCCTCGGAGCCTGATGAACTATGAAAAGAGGAGAAATGTTCCTAGAGAACATGAAGTTGGAGGTTTTTTTAAGTCAACTCTTTTCACAGAAAATAAACATTATTATGAAAACTTTTTTTTTTTTTCTGAAAAGGACAAAGTTAAAACTTAGTTTGTTATGTCTGACAGGAAACTAACAGCAAAATCTGCCGTGTGAAGGTGGGAATGGTCCTCCGTCTAAGTGTCTGCCACGGAGGGAGCATTTGTAATTACAGCCACAAAATCACCTTGTAGACACTTAATAGCTTAATAAGATTTTTAATGAGTCTCTTTGTAAATGAGAAACCCCACTGTATAAACTAGGCCCATAAAATGTTATGCAGCTGTGCTGTGGCCTCAAACATACTGCAAACAGATCCCATTCAGTACCCTGTAATATTAATTGCTGGGTTTTGGTGACTAAGAATTTGATGCTACTCTTGTTTCTCTTCTTCTTCTTTTTTCTTTTTTTGAGAGAAATTTGGGGTGTGTACACTCACCAAAGAGACAGAGAGAGACTGAAAGTGAGAAATGGCCACACAGCAATCCTCTATTCACTCCTTGGGATCTTGGGTATGCATGCACATGCACCTGGAATGAGTTTTAAGCCGCTAGGTGTGGGATTCAAACCGTGGTAGGCCATGTGGTAGTCTAGCAACATAACCATTACTCCATCAGCTGGTCTCATGGCTACGCTTATTTCTAAGCACACACAAAATAGAGAAGCCCTGAAACTAGGGAAGCTGAGTGGGTAACCACATGCTGGAATCTAGAGAAATCTATTGTCATGTTTACGGCTCCCCTAATTACCTCAACCTACACTGATATCCCTCTCCTTTTAATTCCTATGCAATTTTTGTATTATTACTTTAACATCTCTCTTCAGAATTTACCAGACACTGCTGTTGAAAAGAAGATACAAAGAAGATCATTTTGTCTTTGTTTTTGGAGTACTTATCCTCTACCAGCGCCTGTACATAATCATCCCTACCCAAGGCAACAGAAGGCTAGGTATCATGAAATTTGTGAACAAAATGCCGTGAGAGTTTAGAAACAGAGGGATCGCTATTATAAGTAGTCAAGAAAAAAGGTGGGAATTTTGTTTTTTTAATGAATCTTGAAGTGATGTCTCTCAAAAAAAATGAGAAATGAAGAAAGGAAAGATGTTGACATCTGAGCAGAACTGTGAACCAGTGTATCAGAGTCAGAAAAGCAAATTTCAGTACAAAAGCAACAAAAGTTAAAGGCTAAACAATGGCAAGAATCAGATAATAGAGATCCTTGAATTAAATGTGTGAAGAATTTGGACCATGAACTATGGATAACTAGATAGCCTTTGAAGACTTTTGAACAAAAACCAAATAAAGACTAATATTGTGGCAGTGTTTATATTCTGAGTAAAAGAAAACTGCAGACAGAATTTATGGACTTCAAGAATCCAGCTTTTAATGTTGAACAATAACAATGGGAATGTCAGGGTGACCAGATGTCAAAATGACTTGACCAGCCATTTTAGAAAAATGTTAAATTGTTTGGTAAATTCAATAAAATGTTAAATTGTTTGTTTTGTGCAAAATAGTGTGAGGGCAGGGATGGTTTTCTAATTTTTCCTTTAACCCCCACATTGAGTCCAAGGTTGGTCACAAAACAGACCTCTGTCAATACCTAGCCTTTTCAATAAACAATAAAAGATTTTATTCCTTGTGTTCATCCCAGCCAGAGAATGGACCAGAGCCACAACCACATGTGTCACTTCAAGGTTCACAGCTAGAAAATCTCCAGCATCTTGATATACGCAGTCTAAAAATGCAATTCAACAGCTATCGTCTTACCTCCTCTGTGAGGAGGCAGAAGGCCAAGATCCTTTGTAGCATGAAAGTTCCTAAATTAAATTTCAGAGTGAGCAATAGTGCCCTGCTCATACTGTGGTCACATAATGCGAACACTTTCAGATAAGAAGTGAAAGTATTCACCTTGCATCAGTATTGTTTGTCTACTCTTCCATTTCTCAAAGGGATCTGTATGGTGCTATTAAGGATTCAGAGTACCAGCACACTGCAAAACTGCATGGTATCCATGAATTCAGCCACTCAAGAAACAAAGTAAATTGTGATGGGTGTTGTAATCCCAACACACTGCATCAATGATTGTATGTCAGTGGGCATGCGAGGTCTTCATGCTTCTGACAAGCATTACAGTCTATGCCCCATGTATCTTCTTGTATAAGGAAGAATTTCATCTCTACGTGATTGAAAACAGTTTTCAAGGCCATATTTGTGAATGTTATGTTACTCTGGATTTCCATGAGAGTATGTAACAGTAACACTTTATGTCCATCCTCTCTTTAAGCTTCACAATTCCCTGAAGTAATGTCTGTGAACCCATTTCATAGATTCTCCCAACCGAATAAAATAAAAACATGTAAGATTTAGGAAAAAAATTACTGGGGGTGGCTGGGTTACAATGACATAACATTTAGATTTTAAATAAATATCCAATGTTAGGAAGGACATTAGCACTCAATGGCATTATAAATGGATATAACTTTGTATGAGGAAATTTGTATGATTTGTCAAAATGATGTATAGAGATATTCTTTGCCCTTGAACTTCTGCTTTTAAAAATATATCCTACAATAATAATGGCACATGCACACAAAGACACGCTTGTGACCATGGCTCTGCTACATCATTACGTTGTTTGCCACACGTGAAAAAATATTGGTAGAGGGACCAGCAGTTAGCGTAATGGCTATGTCGCTGGACTCCCACATATTCAACTGTGGTTCAAGTCCCAGACCCAGTGGCTTAAACTCATGCCGGGCCTGTGTGCGTGCGTGCCCAAGATCCCAAGAAGAGAATGGAAGAGAAGGGATTGTGGCGTGGCCATCCTCCCTGGGGGGTGATTTCTCGCTTTCTGTCTCTCTGTCTCTGTCTGTCTGGTGAGCACACACACCCTGTAGCCAAAACCTCTTCAAAAAAATAAAAATAAAAAAATAAATATTGATAAGTTCAACATTGAATTGTATTTTATCACTACTATGAGACATTTTTTTTTTAAAAGAGTTTTTTTTTTTTTAATTCTATATACCTATCTATGTCTGGAAAAAAAAACCCTCAATTTTTGTTTCTCTTACTGTGCACATACAACAAAGATCACTTCTGTGATCCCAGAACGTGTGGCTGTGTCTGCCTACCAAGAATATCAGTTCTGCAACAGATATCAGCTGGGTGTTCGCTGGTCTAATTCAATTCTGACCTCTCTACCAAGAGACAGCATCAGATCACACAGACTCAGAGCTCAGTCTACAAATACCACTCTCACTTCAGACACCAATCTGGAGTCCATGCATCTAGAACTTGTGACCAACCAGTTACAAATTAGGATTCTCACAATCTCCTTTGGGTCCTATTAATTTGCTAGAGTGGCTCACGGAACTCAGAAATAATTTACTTATGCTCACTCATTTATTATAAATGCTACTGTAAAAAGATACACAGAAAATGGCCAGATGAAGAAACACATAGAGTCGGTTCTGGAAGCATCCCAAATATAAGCATTTCCTCCAGATGGAGTTAGGGGTCTCTTTCCTTCTGGCATGTGGATGTGTTCTTGTTCGCCTTCTTACAAACTTCCATGTGCTCAGCTATCCAGAAGCTTTTTGAGCCCCGTCCTTTTGAACTTCTATGGAAATGTCATTTCATAGGCAGGACTGAAGCATGAACAACCATGTCAAAATGTGATTGGACAAAATGAACACGATCTAATGGCTCCTGGGAAACTTAGGAAGACCCCTCTACTTGGATTCTACATATCCTTTCTGTGCTGCATTCCTTTCTCCAGGAATCCAGAAATTCGTCTGGAATAAATCTTACATATATAGATGATAGATAGATAGATAGATAGATAGATAGATAGATAGATAGATAGATAAATGATAAATATATCACATAATATTACATTATAACTTGAATTTTTACAATGAATATGTGTTTGCATATTAATTTAATATGTTAAATGATTTAATGTTAAAAAAAACTGGACTAGAATTCAAATGCTAGACTTACATCCAGTGATTATTCCACATTATAAGTCTATGTGTTGTGGTACCAGCAGGCAAGGTAGTGGTTAAAGCACTAGATTCCCACATGGTTGCCTGTGGTTTGAGTCTCAGACCCAGTAGCTTGAAACTCAAACCAGGTACATGAATGTCCATGTCCAAAATCCTGAGAGGAGAATGGAGGAGAAGGAACTGTAGTATGGCCATCCCCCTGGGAGATGATTTTCCATTTTCTGTCTCTCTCTCCAGTGAGTGCATGTATCCTATAGGAAAAATCTTTCTCTCTAAATAATAATAATAATGATGATGATGATGTTTATACCCTGCAAAGTGTTGTTCTTTTAGATCCACGTGTCAAACAATTTAGTTCTCTCAGGATCTGCATGTCATGTAAAGTTTACTTTTTAAGTTTTCTGGGACAAATATTGACTAAATGTTCACTATTTGTCAAGAATGAATTGCATACAAGCTGCACTTTTTTTGTTCTTTTAATGGATGAGAGAAGAGGACATAGAAATATGAATAACTATCCAATGAGGGCAATAACAGTGGTCCACATAGCTTCCTTCCTGGTCTTTAATTATAGCCTGAAGCTTCTTTCAACTATGTATTGACAGTACATACCTGGGAGGAAGTAGAGGGGATGTGACAGAATAAGAAGCAGGGCAGTAAAATCAGAAGCTGGGGATACTAATAAATTGCCAACTATGGGATCTTAGACCAGCTATCTAATTTTTCTAAAAACCAAACCCCCCTTTTATAAAGAAAGATTTTAGGACATGTGTGCTCACTGGAGAGGCAGAGAGAGATAGAAAGCAAGAAATCACCCCTCTAGGGGGATGGCCATGCCACAATCCCTTCTCCTCCATTTTTCTTTTGGGATCTTGGGCACACAAGCACACACGCCCAGAGTTTTAAGTAACTGGGTCCAGGACTCAACCCACAGGCAACTATGTAGGAGTCCATCAGTGTATCATTACACCATCTACTAGTCCTTAAAACTCAATCTCTTTATTTTTAATCATGAATAAACACATCTTGCTTCTCACACTAATTTTTCAGAAAACAGTTGATATAATACATAAAATCACTGCATAAGCTAAAATAGACTACAGAAAAAAATATAAATTATTTGTGAGGGGCCAGCAGGTGACATCATGATTAAGGCACTGAATTCCCACATAACTCACTGCAGTTCAAATCCCAGACCCTGGGGCTTGAAAATTATGTCAGGTATGTGTGCATGAAAGCCCCAAATCTTTTTTTTTCTGTTTTTCTTTTCTTTCTTCCTCTTTTTTTTTAAAGCTCAAAATCTTGAAAGAAAAATGGAGAAGCGATTGAGGCATGACAATCCCCCCGGTAGTTCTGTCTCTCTCTCTCTTTCTCTCTCTCTGGTAAGTGCATATAACTTATGACAAAAACCTATACAAACTTACTGCATATATGTGTATGTGGGTATATATATATATATATATATATAATTATATATTTTTGTAAAAAATGTTCGTGCTGTGATTTAGAGGATTTCTGTGGAAAAAAATCTTCACACTTTGTAGGTTTCCACTTTTTAACCATGACACATTTCAAGAATGTCACCACTGCATTATGGGCACAGTATAAATATTGAGTAATGTGTGTAGAGTTATTTGGTGTAAAGTAACTTGTGTTAGTAGTAAAACTCTCTTTATGACATGTTAAGTATGTGTGTATTTGTATCTGAAATAAAGGTCACCTCAATGAACTACCAACATGATGACATAGGAAGATGTTAAGCAAAATGTTCAGCTGAGATCAAACTCTAAACAAAATTATCTATGATATCAGATATAAACCACCTGACAAACCAAGGGACACACACAGAGCACCAACAAGGATGAGGAGGCTGCACAGATGAATGGGAGGGAAAAAGACTTCTGGTCAGATTTTGACAATGGGGGTGATTATCCTAGCTCCAGTCATCTCTTTAACATCATTCAACAACTGAGGGTATAAGTCTCCAACAATCCTCCCATGTGGGACTCTAAAGAGTGAGCTTCTCTTTTGCAAGACCCAAAGAGCCAGTTCAGATGTGCCTGTTGTATTGTATAAAAAGGGAGCTTTGGCATGGCAGCTCTCATCTTTTGATCCAAGAAGCAGAATAACACAAGATCTGTCACAGCCTCTTCCTCTTAATCTCTGTTGTCTGCTGTAGGTAAAATGAACAGAAACACACCATCGTCTCACTCCTGATGCACAGATATTTTCAGGAAAAATGATTTACACTAAGAAAACAATAATTAAAAAGAAAAAAAAAAACAAGTTAAATGAGAAGCTGGGTGCTTTGAAATTCAAACTCATATCTTTCCAAAAATGAGATGTGATCTATTTCTTTTGTCCTGCCTTAATCAAGGTGTATTCAGGGTTCAGAGGAACTTCAATGGATGATCTCACATTTTTGGCATTTCCCTGTCCTGGAGAGGTCTTCTTATCCTGTTGTCCTGGTGAAGATGAAGGGAGTATGCCAAGCACCATGTCCTTTCTCTTTACAATCATTAATCATTCTGATTATTCTTGGATTATTCTTTGACATACTCCATGCTCTGTGACTTCTACAGAATGAATGCAAATTTCCCTTCTGCAAGAAAAATGTAATGGTATCTACCATTTTATGTTTTGCTTTCTTATGCTTTTTTATTTTGCAGTGTCCTTCTTCTTGTTCATCATTATTTTTTCTTACCAATAGAAATTCAGCAGAAACAGTAGTTTTACTCTATCTCCAGATAAGAAAAAGTGCACCACAACTCTACTCGTTTTCAAATAAGTCTTGCTCATCATCAAAGCCACTGCCCAGGGACTGTCTGTTTTCTCAAAGAAAATAGATTTCCACTTGCTGGGCAAGACAAAGAGGCTAGTAACAAGGTGCTGAATTTAGCACTTGAAAGAATGAGCAAGCACATGCTTCAGCACTGGGAGAGAGAGGCTTAGCTACTATCATTTTCTTTTCTCAATAAGAGGACTCGTGGCAGTCTGACGTAATAGCTGTCTTGAAAGAAAAGGCATCGCACTGGAGTGATTGCCTCCTCTTCAGGAAGTGAGGCAGGCCCAGCCATGGTGGTGCAAGTGGTAGGATGCCACTTTGTAGTGCTCATATTTTCAAAACGAGCGTTAGTCATTCATGCACCACAGAATAGGATACCATGAAGGGTGCTGCATTAGAAAATCTCATCACACGAGAAGTGGTTGAGACCAAGATGTGATCAGTGTTTTGGACTGGTTGCCAAATAGTAGAAATTTATTCTTGCGAGTCCTGAGGACCTTGTAAGACTAAAATGTTCTGGCTAAGTGAGATTATTAAGGCACAATGAGATAGACTTGCCAATAACAATAATAGTTCATCTGGAGCCAGCAGGCAGTATGGAGGTTAAGACATCCGGATCACACATGGTCAACCGCAGTTCGAGTTACGTATCTGGCAACTTGAAAATCATGCTGGGTGCATGTGCACATGTGTGCCCAAAATCCCAAGAGGAGACCAGAGGACCAGGGCTTATGGCATGGCCATCCTCTCTAGGGACTTTTTTACTTAAAAAAATAAATTAATTAATTAACTCTGAATATTCCTGTGGCAGAGTATTGCAAGTTGTGCATAGAGTCTCTCACTTGGTTCCCACTACCACTTTGTGAGGTAGGAGCTTTAGCGTGTTCATCTTTGGTGATGGAAGAACCAAAATTTAGAGAAGTTTAGTCACTTATCCAAGTCCACCAAACTGGGGAAGTGACTCAGTATTCAAACCTAATTCCAATTCCAGAGCCAAGGATCCTTACTCACTAAGCCCTACTGCCTCTCAGACAGAGCTTCTGAATGATCAAAGAGCCTGCTCCAAACTCAAAAATACTCTATGTCTGCAGAAATACAAGTATCTCTTGGAGAACTATGGTCTGACATTTTACAGTGAAAGGATCTTTCATTATCTTGCTCCTAAGAAAAGGGTTGACTAGTTATATGCCTCTGGTCTTTGCATCTCAGTCGTTTAATCATTTGAAATTAAGTGAGTCTTTATACAAGTCTGAGATATGTTGGCCTTTTCTTCCCTGTGTGTCCCAGCTGGTTTATATGAGAACTGAATTTCTCAAGCTGTGCATGACAAGTACAGGAGAGCTCCTTACTATCAGGAAAGTAGAGCAAACGGCTGCATTTTTTTGCTGTTTTCCCTTTTACATCTTTCTTGCCTCAGTCTCTTTGAAGATTGTGTTACTCACCATGCATTTTACCATGAATGTTTCTCATCTTGTCCTAAAGGGAGGATTTTTCCAAATGGAAAAAAAGAGTTTTAATCATGGCAAATTTTGTTCAATTCCTGCTTTGATAGCAATTCTTTTTAATCCAGTTCCTAGGTTCATATGACTTATGTAAAAGCAAACTTAATACTTTATGCTTAGACCTTGGCAATGACTAATGAGGGTAATATTTATTTTAAAACGCAATAGCTGTGTGTGTGTGTGTGTGTGTGTGTGTGTGTGTGCGCGCGCGCACGCACGCGTGTGAGTGCATGCACATGTCATGAATAAGAGGAATAACTTTTATGTCAAACAAAGCTGAATTTCAACTTCTTCTCTTCCACATACTAATTGTAGAAATCAGGTTTTCTCTTTCTTTATAAAAAGCTAGATAATTATGAAATCCCTTTTACTGTGTTATGTCATAAGTGAGTGATATATAAGACGCCTAACACATCTAATACAAATCAAAGCATTCCATGGTTTAGAACAACAGTATGTATATTTAGGTTAGTAAGTAAGAAGATTGGAATATTTTTTCTCTGAGAAAAAGCAAAATCAAAGCAAACAAACAAAACCATGAGAAAATCAAACCTATGTCTGGTCTAAGGGACCCCACTGAATTAGCACCACGCATCGTATTGTACTTAAAGTGAGTAAGCCAGCCAGATAAGAGCCCAGTCATTAGGAAGCTCCAGGGAGTGGCTGACTACCTCTTGAAATGTTTCCAGTAGATGCGTCTCTAATCTGACAGGATTCCAGGACACACCTGAGAAGCCTGGGACACAGCAACAATCCTTCCCAGGAGCCACCTCTAAGCACTAAGGCAAAAATAGAAATGCTCTCCTTCTGTGAAATGTCAGTTCACATTTTGCCACAGTCTAAGACGCAAAGGCCCTTGTTACTTTGAGTCCTAAACTCAGCCATTCTTCGGTGTTGCTGGATTAATCTGCAAATAGGCTATTTTTTAAACTGCGCGTAAAGCACAGTCAGTGTGGATGATATGGGAATTGGCTGGTGGGGGGCGGGGGTTGGAGAGGAAAGCAGGAGACTGGAGTGAGAGGGGACATCCATCCTGTCACAGGAAATAGACAATAGTGGCTAGGAATATTGATGGAAAATATTGAAAATCAATTTTAAATGTTTCCTACATGGAAAATCAAAAGTAGGACATTTCATACATCACTACTGGCCTGATTCTTTCATTCCTTGCCTGTCATTTTGACTTTGTGCTATTTCCCCCCTTTTTGTCAGGTTGTTTTCTTTTTAACAAAAGTGAGAAAAAAATTGACTGGATGCCTGAATTTCTCTGCAGAAGAATTCTCACAACTTCTGGCGTCCTCAGTTCTCCCAGGTACAGTCAGACACACAATTGTGTAGGAAGTCCTGAGTCTGAATTTCAGAGGTCAAGTGTGAGGGGATTGGGCAAAGGAATCGATGAGGAATAACCGCACTGCATGCTGTTCTCTATGGGGCATTGTTTAAATGGAAATTTAGCCTGTGTGGCAGACTCTGTGGCTGGCCGTCCATACTTAGCACCACCCTCTTCTGCAGGGCTCTCCAGTAGGAGGATTAAATACCTTCCATTGTTGAAACTGGCACAGCTATGTGACTAGCTTTGACCACTGGGATGTGAGTGAAAGCGTTTTTAGGTCACTGCTAGACAGAAGGTTTTAGCACCAGTGCACAGTTTATCAGTGTAAGAGTTTCCCTTGCCTTTATTTTAGCTTTCAGTAAAAACAAGGTTTTTTGTTGTTGTTGGTTTTTTATTTTTTTTTTGAAGAGGTTTTTGCTATAGGGCGCGTGCGCTCGCCAGA
>NW_006159585.1:2265109-2297053 GCF_000334495.1 Tupaia belangeri chinensis | reverse complement strand
TGCCAGGCGTGTGTGCATGTGTGCCCAAGATCCCGAGAGGAGAAGGGAGGAGAAGGGATTGCGGCGTGGCCACCCCCCCTGGTGGGTGATTTCTCGCTTTCTGTCTCTCTGTCTCTCTCTGTTTTGTGAGGAGCATACACGCCCTATAACAAAAACTTCTAAAAAAAATAAATAAATAACAAAAAACTCTCTATTTAGTTCTTCAAGATTTGGCTCTTTGAGACCTACATATTTATTATAATGATTTAATCCTGCTTCTTATACATGGAAATTATTTCTGCTAGCAGCTCTACAAAGCCAAAGCTGACCAAGGGTTCTTTTCACGCATTATATCTGTCATTCTCCTAAGGGCAATACCTACAGAAAGCTGTTCCAGCTGCTCAAGAACTGGGAAAGAGTTAATGAAATTTAAGAATAGGAACTCCTGTTAATATCTGAAAATATGCATTATGCTGATAGGTGATCAGATATTTTTTGCTTCGGGCAATAAAAACAACACAAGCTTGTCACACTACCTTCAAGCCCATGTACTCCAGTATTTCCCATTTACAACCCTCCCCTCCCATTATCACCATCATTAAAAACAAAAACAAACAAACAAAAAAACACATGAATCTGACATTTTTACAGTTAGGAACCATTTATGTCTTTAAGACACGATGGTTCCACCGTAACATGCACTCATGCAGACAACAACCTTGTTAATAATTTTATTCTACAATTCTAACTCCTGTAACATTAAGTCAAATTCATCAATTTCATAAAGTATCTGGTAAAGAGCAACACTTCAGCTATTATTGGAGGAGTGATTTAGAATCTGGGACAGATGTCCATTTTGACTGCTAAAAACAATGCATTACTTCGAGGAGGGATCTCTCTGATGGAAGGTCCTGGTTATTCTAATCTAAGGTTACTGCTTTTCCTTTATTTGGGGAAAGAACTGAAGGATATGAAGAAATCCCAACATGGGCACTTTAGATTCAGGTGTTATACTGATGATGTGCTATAAAATGGGCATAAACGTTTGCATACCTTACTCTCTGCTTATTATGTTTCCTCCAAAATCAGGGCTTAAATGCCTCCCCTCCCTTTAACTGAAAGTGATTGTTCTCTTTTAAAATGTATGCACATGTAGTCTTATTCAACAGTTGCTAGCAGGAAACTTGGAGAAACCATAACAAGGTAAAAGGTACACTGAGTCATTATCATCTTTTCATTTAAACCTAGAGAAAGTATTTTAAAATGGGTGCAACAAAGCTGGGCTCAGGGCAACCTGGAAAAGAGTTCTAGCAATCCTTTGCGGTATATCTGGGGCAATGTAGAAAACTGTAGTAACTGGGAAAGATTGGAGGAGATTAGTGAAACAGATGAACATGTTAGCTCTGGAGGGGAATAAAAGCAATAGCTTTCATCCCTCTGAACTTCAGAGATTTGAGTTCTAGGCATCAAGAGGAGGGTTGATCAAAAGCTACGTACTGGGTACAGTTGGATTTTTGCAACAATCTAGAAGTAAAGAAAGGGGAATCGTTGGAGAGTCCTCTGAAGGGGTCCGTAGCCAATAGACTTTGAGAACAGTTGTATAGTTTTCAGATTTTGATTTGTCTCTTTTAACCTTTTGTACAGTTTTATAAGCATTAGAAGTTATCCTCAGTCACTACTAAACTCAATTATGGGTTGCCCACACGTGAAATAATGAGGTGAGGAGAAACTAACAGGTTCCTGAAGAAAGGTAGTTTCCCAGCAGTAGAAATAACTGCAGATGCATAAAACAGTGGCCTGGACCTGATGGTTTTCCACAACAGTCGATCACAGCCTAAATGGATTTATGAAACCAAACCCATCAGCCATCCTGGACACACACACACACACACACGGATATTTGAAAAGAACATGGTACAAGTCTGTTTACACAGTCTTGTAACATGGGAGGCCATGTCAAAATGATTTGGGTGTGAAAAGGAGACACAGCTTCAGTCACAGGCTGCTGAAGCCTCAGACCTCTGAGTTCTAGTAACAGTTAATGCTTTCCATATCTAGGGTTGATCATCTACCTACTGAAATATTTCTAAACTGATAGGGAAAATACCACCATCTTTGGCTGCTACCATCCCTCATGAAGCACCTTTGAATATTCTCAAATCCAGGAACTAAGTGTTAAGATGGGGCACAGTGGGGGCCTCCACAGCCTGTTTCATTACCAGATTGGGTTCTATAGAAGTTGGTTCCAATTTTCCCATAACATGCTGATTGTTGGATTGTTGGACCATTATCTTTGCCTACATTTAGCTGCCCTGACTGTTAGAAATATAACGTTTTAAAAAGTATTAATTATTTAAAAGCTGTTTTGGGGAAAAAGTAAAGACCATCCTATACAAACTAATTGAAGACTAACATGCAGTAGTACACGCCTAATGAGTACAAAGACCGAGAATAGTAAAAGGTCAAACAAAATCAAGGAGGCTGATGGAGGACAGGTCAAGTCAGGGGAAAGCAAGAGTTTTCTTAAAGGAGTGTGGTTTTTCTTCTGTTTTGGGTCTGGTTGATATTTTTGCATTACCCTCCCTCTAACAATACATATTGCTTTGCCACATGATAAAATGTGATTGTCTCCAAGCGATACAATGCTACAATTCAACTACTCTCACTTATTTTCCAGCACCTCAACACCAAGTTGGCTTTTCTATATAGTAGTAATTAGGGAAATTATGGAACTGTAACGTGGTGAGAGAGAAAATAGGTCATTTCTTGTTCTAAGTTATAAAGATGCCAAATTATCAGAGTCAACTCTTTTATTACTTTATTCCCAATAAAATTTGGAAATAACTATATATAAATAATGACCCAATTAATTCATGTAAATGAATTCACTAATTTAAAATGAATTGTGAGCAATTGTTAGGAGCATCTTATATTATCTCAACATCTTGGATATTAATTTCACAGAAAGCTAACTGTATATTTAACTCAAAATGAAGGCAATAAAAAGCAAAGTCATGAAATACAGCATATATGGGAAACTAAACAAACAGAAAAAAAACACAATTGTGTACATTCCTTTAATGTTAATAGTTTCTAAAATTCATCTCAATACAAAAAAAAATCAGTTGAATGATACCACAAGTCAAGTCTATGATTAAAAAGAAGTCATAGTATGGAATAAGTAAATTTTCCATTTCTTTCAACTAACCGAAGCAAAAGCTTTACTTAATTGAGTGCCATAATTGAACTTTTCACTATTTTACTGCCCAATAAATACAAAATTCTTTCAAAAGTCAGATAATTATATGTCAAATAATACAATATCTGTTCGAGTATATGGGAGAAAAACACTAGGAAACATACACCCCCCCAAAAAAAACCAAACAAGCAAAAAAAAAAAAATACACCTCCCTTAAAAGAAAATGTCTTTTACAAGTCATCTTAAAAATGTCCTAGAAGGGACCAGCAGATGTCTTAATGGTTATATTGCTGGACTCCCACGTAGTTGACCTTCGTTCAAGTCCCAGACCCAGTGACTTAAAACTCACACCTGGCACTTGTGTATATGCGCCCAAAATCCTGAAAGAACAATGGAGGAGAAGGGGCTGTGGCATGGCCATTTCCCCACATACTCCATATAGCGAAATCTCTCTCAAAAATTAAAAAGTCATAGAAATAGGAGCATACACATGTTAGTAAAAATTTTTGCAGATTACTAAAATTAAAAAAATAAAGGCTAAGCTGTAGCGATACAGACAGTAGGGATACTGCTGAGTGATGCTGGAGACCATATGGAAAGTCTCTGGGTTTACATCGTGGCTGACCCTAAACATGCTGGATACAAACTGATCTTAACTGACTGTGCTAGGAGGAAGACTGCAGCCTGAAAACCCTGTTGAGAATCTCTCTCTCTTTCTCTCTCTCTCTCTCTGTGTCTCTCTCTCTCTGTCTCATAAAGAAAACAAATGAACTTTAAAAATTGAATTAAAAAGTGTGTGTCTGTGTATAATTTCAAAAAGAAAGAAAAAGAGAAAGAAAGAAGAAAGAAAAAAGAAAAACTGTATAGTACAGATTAATAGTACACATCATTATGTGATGTTCTTTGTTGAAAACAGTGACTATGATATTATCCTTGGCTTGACTATCACACACTGTATGCATGCTTTGAAAAATCTATATTATACTCCAGAAAGATGTATAACAATTACATGCAAAAAAGAATTAAAAAGTAAAATAAAATAAAACCAAATTCCAGGAAAGGAAAGGCTTCTGGTAACACATGACTCATACAACAGGGCCTGGCCATTTTCTATCAACCACTATCTTTTATTGTATAAAGTGAAACAGGGCCTCCATTACCTCCCATAAGCTCATTGCCATGAATGATACAACACAGTGTTGCTCAGACCTTCCCTGTCTGATGTCACTAAGAGGCTAGCAGCAAGAATGTCTATCCTTCTAGCAGAAGGTATATTACTTCTAGTAAAAGGTTTAAAACTTTCATTCCAAATTTCCCAGTATTTCAAAGCTGTACCTAAATGTTCAACGTAGATTAACATAGAAGTTTTATAACATAGTTTTCTTCCTCTTATCTACTTCCACTTCTCTTCCAAGGTATGTGATTATTGATATTTGTTTCTAGCATTAGTCATGCTCTGTCTCTCTTTTGGAAAAGAACTGCAGACATGGCAGCTTAGTGGAGTGCCGGCCTTCTTCTTTCAGAGTTTCAGGAGTTCTTCCTAAAAGAAAAAGTTGGTTTTCCCTGTGGATGTAACTTATTTCCCCAGAAAGTTTTTCCTGAACCCTGAACTAGGTTATCTCCCACCTCCCACACCCACAGAGGCACTCCCATAGAATGTAGAGCTCCCTAGTTCTGAGGCTGGTCAGCACTACTCCCTTGCACTGCACTATGAGAGAGGCACTCGTGTCCTGTCCTTGCAGGAACCACTGCTTTACAGCACCCCTGGGATACAGTCTGGAGTCTCTACATGTTTGCAATATTAGTCATGAACGTATTTAATGATTAGCTTGCTAATCGTGTATCCCAGGATGAAGCTGAATGAAGTTAATATAGTAACAAACTAGTCATTAAATATGTTAGTGACTTTTTCTACTAAAAAGAGAAAAAAATACAGAAGTAATGATTACACACTGTTAATTCTGGCTTATAATATTATGTCATAATCCCAGAAAATTTGATCATTAACCTATTTAATACCCAATAAGGTCTATCATTCATTACAATATTTCCTATGTCTTCATTTTATTTCTTGTAGAAAATATCTCATCAGTTTTCTATTTTGGAAATATCTATTTTTCTTTCCAGAATTTTCTCTAGAAGAACTTCCAAAAAGAAAAGTGCATTAATTCTGCCTTTTAATAAAGATTTTCTAAAGCTCAATGACTTTTAAAAAATATTCTAACTCCCCCTCATTTTATTATAGGCTAAGAATAAAGATGGTTTTAAGAAGAACTTAAAGAATTTACTGGTCACAGCACCTGAGTGGACTACTGGAATGATTATCTGTGTGTAATAGGATCATAACCTGTAAGGACAGTGTTCTAGAAGGTAATTCCACCGTCCCAGTCAATCTGGATCTATCCCTGTGTGCAAACCTCCAAAGAAAGAATGTTACTGTGATTTGAATGTGCCTCCCAAAATTTATGGTTGAAAACTGGTTATGATTTGATGATATTAAGAGAGTGAAGACTTAATCTGACTATGGTATTAAGAGTTAAAGAGTCTTTGGGAGGTAAATAGGATTAGAGAAGTTTAGTTTGAGGGACCAGCAGTTAGCGTAATGGCTATGTCGCTGGACTCCCACGTAGTCGACCGCGGTTTGCATCCTGGACCTGGTGGCTTAAAACTCACACCAGGTGCATATGCATGTGTGCCCAAGATCCCAGGAGGAGAATGGAGGAGAAGGGATTGCGGTGTGGCCATCTCCCCTGGGGGGTGATTTCTTGCTTTTCTGTCTCTCTGTCTGTCTCTGTCTGTCTGGCAAGCACACGTGCCCTATAGCAAAAACCTCTAAAAATAAAAAAGTTCAGCATGATTAAATCTTGGTAGCTTCACAAGAAAAGGCGGAGAGAGACCAAAACAGATACAGAGGCAGGAACACAAGACTTAACATACACAAGCTCCCCCTCTCACCATGTGGAGCTTTGTGATTCCTCAGGAATCTGCAAAGAATCTCTGTCAACAAAAAGACCCTTGCCAGATGTGGCCTCTTGAACATGGATCTCTAAAACCACAAGCTAAATAAACTTCCATTCTCCTTTAAACTGTCTAGTGTGATATTCAGTTGTTAAGCAGCGAGAATGACCTAAAACAGAGATGGAACCAGTCATTCTGCTAAGACTCCATCTCTGGTTGGAAAGCTTTGGTGATCAGTTATTCACATTCAATGATGTTCATTAGCTCCATTCTGAAAAGAATATTTTCAAAAGAGAGAGAGAAGAAGAAATGAAAGAGCAGGAGATACTTCATACAGGGAAGAAAGGGTACAGCATGTAAAAGACAAATTTCACTCATGCAGTTCATTTTACAGGCTTTTATGAGGCCCAGGAGTTTTTCCATGGAGTAAATTTTGCCCCAAGCTTGAAATTTACAGCATCTTTCTTAATTCTTTCTGTTTTACTATGCAAACTGGTGGACCTTGTCAGCAGCTGGGAGGTTGTGTTGTCCAGGCATACACTCTGCACAAAGCTCCAATTAGTAAAGGATAGAGCCTATTTGCTCTGCCGACCAGAACCACTATTTACTTTGCTCAGTCCTAATAATGGTTAAGAAAACAAGACTTGCCACAGAAATGCTTCTTCCTAATAGAAGAAATAACAGTGAGCCCAACATTCATTGTGTCTGTGTGAGCTTCAAGAATCTGTCTTTTTTTTTTTTTAACTAAAAAGAAAATGGTTATAAACTGTTAATTATGGCTTATAACAGTCATAATCTCAGAGAATTTGATCATTAACATATTTAATGACTAGTCTGTTACTGTGTTAACTTCACTCAGCTTCATCCTGGGATACACAATTAGCAAGCCAGTCATTAAATACTAGTAATGACTAATTATTTCAGAATTAAAAGCTTAAGTATAAATAAAAATGAGATTGAAACCCTTTAAATTAATGGGTTAATGTGTCTTCTTCTTACCATGGTTGTTTTGTATATTATGTTCTTATGAACGGTGTTATTTCTAGAGAGGATATGGTTGTTTCCGAGTGGGAGTCGATTTATGTCTGCAGCAGATGTTTAATCTACCACATATTGGCTATTGTTTTACAAGTCCCTCTACTTCCCCTTAATGGAATCTCCTTAACTCATATATTCCTAGAGTCTTTGGGGAGTCATTTTGAGGTATTCAGGTTTGTATTCTGGTTTTTTTTGTTTGTTTGTTTTATTTTTTACTTTCTCCTTACATTCCAATTTTAAAGTGTTATCTCTTGCTTTGCGGGAACCTGGATCACATATACACAGACATCTTTGCTGCATTATCAATATCATTATTGTCAACTAATATTGATTCCATACAAGCATGCTCTGTGATTATCTCAATAGAATAATATATCAACTTTGGATAGAACTTTCTTATTTCAAAGTGATTTTAGGTTCAGTCAAGTAAATGTGAAATGCATATGTCTCCTCTGATACTCAATGTATACCTGAGATGAAGGACTAAGATTTAGATTAGCCCCATTTTTTAAACAAGAAATCCAAGGTGAAAAGACTTCACATGAACTGCCTGAGGCTACACAGCAGGTGTATGTCAGAGCGAGAGCAGAGAGTAAGTGGTATAGTGAAAGGAGTCCTGGGCTGGGATCAAGGGACTGATCCATTTCCTGCTCTGTCAAGCCAGAAATATGTGCAAACTTTGAAGACTCCAAATTTCTAGATTGCAGCTTCCTCATGAGTGAAACAAAGGTGTTAAGCTTGATAGTCTCTAAGGTTTCCTTCAGTTCTGGCCTCTTAATTCACAGATCTGTCTGGTATTACACCATGAAGCAGTTTAATTAAAACCCGTGATAGAGCTCAGGTGTATAAAATTAATGCATTAAGGTGGACTGAATTAAGTGGGGACAAGTTTATGGGGAGGGAAAGATATGACCTCTATCCTAAATGAAAGGTTCTAGGGAATAGAGAGTGGTATTTTTGTAGAGATGATATTCAAATATAGTTGGAGAAATAGGACAAATCCACTTATAATAAGCAAGACAACTATAAAAGTGCTAAGAAAAAACTAAAGTTATATTTTAGTCATTTAAATTCTGTAGAGCTTCAGAAAAAGGAGACATCTTTGATAATTTGTAGGATTACTTTCCTACATCACATTAGAGTGAAAATCATTTTATTCTCCTTTTTTTTTCTCTTTGAGAGGTTTTTGCTATAGTGCCCGTGCGCTCACCAGAAAAACAGAGAGAGACAGAAAGCGAGAAATCACCCACCCCCCAGGGGGGTGGCCACATTGCAATCCCTTCTCCTCCATTCTCTCTGGATCTTGGGTACACATACACACAAGCCCAGTGTGATTTTAAGCCACCGGGTCTGAGACTCGAACCATGATCGACAATATGGGAGTCCAGCGACATAGCTATTACACCAACTGCTGGTCCCCTATGTTTTAGTGAAAATCTTGACAGTTATTTTTCACCCTTTTTTCTTTCTCTGGGTGCAGCAAGTAGGCTATAGTGTTAACCCTCATAACTGGCTTCAAAGTCAAAACGGATCAGTTAGATGAAGCCTCCCTGCCATTTAAAAATTCCAGACATTTCTCAAATGTCCCCATCAGAGATACATGGGTGTGCGCACAGATACACACTTTTTTCCCCCGCTTTCCTTTATTTCTTTCAAGTAAATTCAGGAGGTAACCATACAAGCATGGTAAAATTTGGGGAAATATGAGGTTATTGCCTGGGTAAGTCAGATCAAACAAGTTACTGACGAAGAAGAGAAATCAATTATTTTTTAAGCTATCCAGTCAATACTGACAAAATCTTTTCCACATTTGAGTTAACCTTGGTCACCGGTAATAGGCCTTGTCATGATTACAGCCATGCTCATGCTCATAATGCTTTATGATTTTCAAAGTTCTTTTTTTTTTTTCCTTTGGGTCTTATTTAGTAAGTACAAAGCCCTACAAGGTTGTAAGGATTAGGGTCACAATTCCCAGTTTAGAGAGAAATTTTTCAAATACAATGAGAATGAGATGGTGTGCCCAAGAAAGTTTGTTGTAAATGTTACGATTTCATATTCTCCTGCTGTCTCAATCTCCCTACAAGGAGGTTGCAAGGACCTTGCCCAGGTGCTCCGTGTAGCACTGTGATACATCAGTCCCTGCCACAAGCTCCCCTTCTTGCCCACCCCTGACTGAAACCTAAAATCCAAACACATCAATGAAATGTCCTTGCACCTTTTGCTTGTGCACTCCTTTGGAATACCAATAAAAGCACCTGCCTGTGGGTCTTCACACTCCCTGCTCCCCATCTGTTGACTGAGCCTAATCTTTTCATTCCCTTACCATGTGATCCCACTCGGAATGCAATGACTCCAGACCTGAGTATAATCCTTATTGTTTCTTGAATCTCTCATTTTCCTCCTTTTATGACTATACTTGAGCAACCATCACTAAGATACATAAAAATCAGAGCCACACAGATGTGTACTCATCATTTATAAAAATAGAGCCCAGCCAAAATAATTATTTATTGAACTTTCAATACATACAAAAATACACCTGACGTTGTACCTTTAGCTGAAATACAAATAATGCTTCAGTGAGTTTCTAACGAGTCAGTGCCGACTAAACTGAACCGCACTTACAGTTCTTTAAATCATTGAGCTAGAATGAAAAGAAAATATCACAACATTCTTGAACCTAAGCCTAAAGAAAATGAGGGATCTATTTTTGTAATAATCTACTTTATTGTTGTGATTATTGCTATAATTTTGGCCCCTGTAACTATAAAAGGTAGTTCTAGGTATGCCTGGTAAGGTGAATAGTTTCTGAAAATTGTGGGATAATCTAAGAGAAGTAAAAGGCAAAAAGACAAATGAAAATGGGAAAAATACAGTTGTAATTTATATGGGAGAGAAATAATTAATGTGTCTGATATATTAATATATTGTAATATAGAGTAAAAGTCCAACAACCTTATAGAAAAATAGGCTGGAAAGATAGGCAGTCACAGAATCAGATATTGAAATAGCTTAGTCATATAAGAATATACTCAATCTTTCTTTTAAGAGGAGAAATACAAATTAAAACCACAGAGATACAATTTCTCACATATAAGATGAGCAAAAATCCGTATTTGACAGCATGGTCTCCAGGTGAGACTGTAGGAAAACAACATTCACACGCACCCTTGGTCGGAACAGAAAATAGTGTGACTGTGATCAAAGAGAATTTGCCAAAAATATTTCAACCCAGAGATTCAAATTCCCAGAAATCTATTCCAAAGTTAATCTCAATGCCAACAATACAAAAAGAAAAATTATCTATTTATCTATCATCTACCTATCTATCATCTATCTATCTATCTATATTTATCTACCTATACAAAGTATTGATTTCCAGACTATTTGCAATAGCAAGAGACTTTCTAGCACAAGGTACAAGGTAAAGGTCCAAGAACAGGGAACTGGTTGAACAAGTTATGTTACAGTCTCACAGTGGAATACTATGTTGCTGTGAAAAAGGAATGAGAAATATTCTCATGTATCACTCTGAAGTACTATCAAGGAAATAATTCAACTAAAGAAAAGAAGATGAAGAAAAACATGCTCCAATTTATTTAAGAGTGGAGTGGCCTGGCACTTCTAAACTCACACCAAAAGGGTTTAAGGTTCATGTTCTAGGACTTCACTCATCATGCTTGGCACATGTATGTGTGCTTGGGACTCAGCGAGCTGAGACCAAGGGTAGCTTATGGCATGATGACCTTACTGAGGATGACTGTCTCTGTCTCTATTTCTCTCATGGAAGATATAAACTTCTGAAAAAGGAGAAAGAGTGGAATTCAAACATAAAAATACACAGTTATATATATGCTGTGTATAATGTCACAATTTAAAAATTGTATATTTTAAAACATGGTTACTTATAGAAGAGAATCAGGTGGAAATCAAACTTTTGTAAATACATTTTGTTTCATGGATTTGACTTTCAAACTATGCATATAGTCTCTATATTACTACAATAAATTTAAATTTTTAGAAAGCAATTTCTAAAAATTGAAAATGTAATCAAACAAGTGAGTCCAAATGTATAACCAGTTGGTATGACAGTGACACATGAAGGCGATATTCCAAAAGTATTTTAAATGCAGTATTTTTACCATATGTCCCTATTGTGATCTATTCTAATTTAAAAATTAAAAAAAAAACCTACAAAACAAAAAGCACTAAACAGTTTTTAGTAATCATATTGCTGTGATGAGACTATTGTTGATGTAATGTGGGATGAAGCTAAGGATTCTTGGCATGAAAGAAAAGAGATTATAGAAATAAAATGAAAGAGGTTATATAAAATCCCAATATTCCTGAATTTGAATTGAATTGTTGCATTTTTTATTTAAAAAAATAAACCCAGCTCTGAGCTCAGGAAAGGCCTAAAACTAATAATCAACTTTGTAGCAAGCAGTTCCTCTAGTATCCATATTATGGTCTGTAAACACTATTTCCCACTAAATGAAACAAAGGCTCCTATGTGAGATGTTGATCTCAGATCTTGAACAAAAGCTGTACCAGATGGGTCTAGGGAAAAAAAAAAAAAGAAAACTTGTAAAAATAGTTATGATGTTATCAAAGACATGTAAATTCTTATTAAAAACACAAGACGCAGGCCAGCTGGTGGGATAATAATTAAGGCAGCTGGATCTAGCAGGTCAACTGCATGATTCAAATCCCAGTCCCGGTGGCTTAAAACCATGGAAAACAATGGTAATACCAGAGAGTGCAGGAGGATGGTGGGAAGTGAGGGAGGGTGAGAGGGAGGGAATCAAGGAGAAAAAGAAAGAAGCAAAACACTTAAGGGACACAAAAATGGAAAATTATCTGTCAATGATAATATGTATGGTAATATCTTTCACTGAACCGATATATAGTATATTCATTATGGGCAAATTCATTTGGTATGCTATAATGAGACACAGTGTAAATGTAAGAAACAATTTAAATAAAAATAAAAACAAACAAATAATAATAATAATAAATAGCTAGGCACATATGTGTGCATGTCCACACCACCAAAAAGAGGAAGAAATGAAGAAAAAGGGAATGTGGCATGACCATTCTCAATGGGAGGTGCTTTCTCACTTTCCTTCTCTTTCTCCCTCTTTTTCTCTCTATCTCTCTTTGAGCACACAACCTCTGGCAAAAATTTTTAAAAGTAAATAAGAAGAAAAAAAGAAAACCAATTGAAGAATTTCTTACTTGTCACAATAGCACATTTTTCTCATCAATAAGGGTATTTAGAATGGATAGAAACATATTTATGTATTTAAATCATAGTGAGTTCATAATATTTATAAAAGAAATAAGAATCCATTGGAATAAGATAGTGGTTTGAATTATTCTTTTAAAAACTGGTAAGTAAAGGGACAGAGCTAAGGATCTATCCTGACTGTAAAAATTCAACTGCTGGACTACTGAATATTTAAAAAGAGACATTCCTCTTTTAAAAAGTACTCTAGCTAATAAATTTTAGAAGATTATAAAATATCATGTAAAAATTACGATGAATTTATACTGATATATCTATCAAGAGGCATTGATGGTATCTGATTTCATAAAAAGAGAGACAGAGATTTCATGTCTCTTGGTGTAAAAGAAGGTCAACATCTATAAATTTATTTGCCAAAAAAACCAAACTGAATGAGTATCTGATCCAGCATTCTCCAGATTCAACTTCTCGGGATACAGAGAGGAAAAAGAGACTGATAACATGACATCAGTGTTGCAAATTGTTAGAAATTTGGTTGCTAAACATGTTAAATTATTTTAACTGCTTTCATATGTGACGATAATGTTGTGGTTAATTTTGAAAAGTCATGTTTTTGGAAATGCATAATGAATATTTACAGAAAAGATGATATGATTTCTGGAAGACGCAAGTCAGAAAAGAGTTGAGACAAGATATCTAGAAGTCAATGTAATTTGAGCCAAGGTGATACATGAAAGAAGGCTCATTATACTATTATATTTTGGGTTATGTTTTAAATGTCCCCAATAAAATATTTTTAAAATGTAGGCAATGAAAAGATGTAATGAGTCAAGTTTTGTGGTTAATAAAAATTCACTTTTTAGTAACTTTCCCATTGCACAGATCAACCAATGTTTTGTGGTCATGTGGACACACTTCTTGGTCTTTATAAGAGGGATATATCTGGGACAAGCAGATGGCATAACAGTTACATCACTGGACTTCCACATAGTCAACAACAGTGTGAGTCCTGGACCCCCAGCTTAAAAGTTACACCAGGCATGTGTGCCCAAGATCCCAAGAGGAGAATGGAGGAAAAGGAATTGCAGCATGGCCATCTCCCCTGCAAGGGGGGTGACTTCTTGCTTTCTGTTTCTTTGTCTCACTCCGTGTTTCCAGTAAGCACCCACACCCTATAGCAAAAATCCCCCCCACACACGCAAAGGATGTATATGAACTTTGCAAGTTTTTGTGTACATCACACAGTCTGCCACCAAAAGTTAGTGTAAACAAACCTTTGTATTTACATATAGTTCCCCAAGCCTCATACCTAAAAAACTGAAAGTACAGTTGCACCTACAGGATCTCTGGCATACACAGCTAAGGGTTATTAGAAATTTCCAGAAAAGGCTATCAAGAAGGGTTTGGTAAAGTTAAACTTGAGAGGGTGGATACATGTGAGTATGTGTGTGTGCGTGTGTGTGTGTGTATATTTACAGTTGACTCAAAATACCTAGTACATAATAAGTGGTTAAGGTCTGCTGGATAAATAAATAAATAAATGATTTGCGATGAAGTACAGTGATTGAAACTGTGGACTTTGTGTCTAGGAAATAGACATTTGGATCTGAAAAACTCTACTGCAGAATAATAAATGTATTCTCAAAAGGTGGTTTGAAGAGCAGTGGTATTTCCTGATGTGTGTGTGTGTGTGTGTGTATGTGTGTGTGTGTGTGTGTGTGTGTGTGTATAGTGCTAGTACAGTGTGGGACATACTTAATCAGTAAATAATGGTGATATGGATACAGATGTTTCAGGAAATAGTCAAAGCAAAAGTTGTAGAGAAATACATACACTCATAATTCACAGAACTGGATTAAAACTTGACTGTGCCAGTTTGATATCAAAATACTTAACCTTATTGGCCAGATAAAGTTAAAAACAAAATAGTTTTTTTTTTTTTCAAATACCGTGGCTAGTTCAGTGTTCAATCTTTTAGACATGAAATACTTAGCATAAGGCAGATAGAGATAACTAGAGTGTAGAAAAGTAGTTGCTATTCATGTCTTTCCCAAGCAATAAGAGCACACAGTAATAGCTACAGTAGTTGACCCTCCTAACTTGAGCTTGTACTTTTTAGTACAAGATGCTCCTCTTGTAATCCCTAGGCCAACTGACCTGTACCTATGCATATTTGTTCTTGTATTCAGTGAGTTTCAAGAATGGTAGAAAATGTAAATTAATTGGCATCTGGCAAGTAAAGTGGGGAAGGGCAGAAATGTTTACTAGAGGAGTATATGGAGTTACCCAAGAGCATACCATTTACCTTCTAGTTAGTGACCAAATGCAGATAGTAACCCTAAGCATGGTCCAATTTGTAAACGGAACAGCTTTTGATGTTTATATGCATATATACCTGTCTCTCTTGTAGGTAGACATATGTTCCAAGATCAGAGACCTCAGATCCATGGAATTTTGGAGCTAGAAGGGAATTTAGAGATGACCTAGTTATGCCTAGATGTAGGGTGGCTTGTCAGAAGTTACAAAGCGAGTTCTATTTTTTTTTTGGGGGGGGGAGATTTTGCTATAGGGCATGTGCGCTCGCCAGACAGACAGAGAGAGACAGAGAGACAGAAGCATCTGGCAAGTAAAGTGGGGAAGGGCAGAAATGTTTACTAGAGGAGTATATGGAGTTACCCAAGAGCATACCATTTACCTTCTAGTTAGTGACCAAATGCAGATAGTAACCCTAAGCATGGTCCAATTTGTAAACGGAACAGCTTTTGATGTTTATATGCATATATACCTGTCTCTCTTGTAGGTAGACATATGTTCCAAGATCAGAGACCTCAGATCCATGGAATTTTGGAGCTAGAAGGGAATTTAGAGATGACCTAGTTATGCCTAGATGTAGGGTGGCTTGTCAGAAGTTACAAAGCGAGTTCTATTTTTTTTTTGGGGGGGGGAGATTTTGCTATAGGGCATGTGCGCTCGCCAGACAGACAGAGAGAGACAGAGAGACAGAAAGCGAGAAATCACTCCCAAGTGGGGATGGCCACACCACAAACCCTTCTCCTCCGTTCTCCTCTCGGGATCTTGGGCACGCACGCACACGTGCCCGGCGTGAGTTTTAAGCCACCGGGTCCGGGACACAAACCGTGGTCGACTATGTGGGAGTCCAGCGACATAGCCATTATGCTAACTGCTGGTTCCCAAAGCAAGTTCTTGATGGAACTATGCTATGACCCAGGTCTCATGACCAGAACTGCACATAGTGCAGTACTCT
This sequence comes from Tupaia belangeri chinensis, assembly GCF_000334495.1. Classification (NCBI taxonomy): domain Eukaryota; kingdom Metazoa; phylum Chordata; class Mammalia; order Scandentia; family Tupaiidae; genus Tupaia; species Tupaia belangeri. The sequence goes on along the minus strand of NW_006159585.1, from coordinate 2,281,366 downwards.
TTCACTAACATAAACTGCCCCTAAAAGTTGGTCTTCTCCCAGAATTGTGAGGGCAAGGACAACACCCATTAATTCCTAGGTATTTCCCTTATAACTTCTAGTACCAAAGACCTAAAATCTTGTGTCACTACTTGGCTCAAAAAATACTGCCTGGATGAACTAGAGTTCCTGTGAGTCTCATTTTGTGACATTTACGTAGAAAAAAATCACATGCTTTCTCAGAAAACCACATCAGGAGGGAAATTGTAGTTTTGCAGTGTTATCTGTGATTTTACTAAACAATGACTTTGGGAACTAGGAAGGAGGGTCTGGTTAGGGAGAGAATAGAATTTCCATGCCCAAATCCATAGCGAACTTTTCAAGTGGTATTCCATTTCAGTTCATTGGGCTACAATAACAGACAAGCGAATCAATCTATGCCTTCCAGGAAGTATAATTTTCCTTCTTTATCACATTCCAAAAACTTTTGTAAAGTTCTCAGGGTTGAATAGAGAAACTGATATTGATATTGAAGCTCACGTCTGGGTCTGGACAGAGTACTGTCAGACATCTGTTGATGAACTGACATTACTTTCTGACTCTGGTAGATGCCTGCAACTGTGGGACTACAAAATCACAGGCTAAGTAAGAAGAGAGCAGATGCAAGAGATCGATTTCCATGTCGTATGGCAGAGAAAACCCAGAGACTCAAAGGCAGCACAGGGAACCTAGGCTCTGCTGCCTCTTTCTCCAGGATTACTCTTAGCCCATAAATGAGCAACTTCACATTTTAGAAAGAGAATCCCAACTCAGCAACATCTCACTAAGAGGTTGAGGAGTAACTTGTATGGCTGGTGAAATTACAAAAATGGAACTGGGTAGGGGTGACTGGCTCAGTACCTCCTGGGATCTCCCAAGCCTCCTGCATTCTGAGCTGATCTACTGCCCTCCATGGGGCAAGGCAAAAACCCATGCCTTTCTTCTAACAAAGGTTGGGAGGTCGTCTTCTTGCTATCCAACTGCTTGGACTTATAAGGACAAATCAAGGATGTTGCAGAAGAGCATTTCCTCTGCATGCCCACATTTGCTGTTACCAAGTGAGACAGTGTGGGGTCAGGGAGTCAAGCTAGGACCTGAATGTGAGGAAGGCTCAGATATGAAGTTTTGATCCTGAAATCTGCACTGTATTCTCCAATCTAGCTTTACCAATAGTATCCATCTACCTGATTCCCATTCTCATTCTCAACTAATTCAGGAACCTGTAGAGAGAAACAAAGGCTCATTATTTCCTCTCCTCCAAAAAGCAAATCAAAACAATAAAAACACTCTTTGATGGGCCAGACATGGACCACTGCTGCCCTGAAAACTGGGCTGTCACCTGTGTCTTCTTACACACACAGTGAAATTTAATGGAAAAGGCAGGCAGTACCAAATTTCCCAGTCCAAGGTAAGTCTCACTGAGTTTGTCTGATCTGTGCTCCGGGGCAAGTCATGTTCAGTCTGTGCCATGGTTTTTCCATTTGAAAAGTGAAGGGGGAAGACTTTTCTATCTCTAACATTCCCCAATCCACAAATCGGATAAAACCCAAAGATAACACAGGGAGACATACAGGGTAATACACAGTCATGAGGAGGCCAGGGAAATCTGCAGCAGGGACTGAATCTCGAGGTAACACAGCCAAAGAGGTAGAATTTGGGTGTGTAGAAAGGATGGAACAGCTTGCTAACCAGAAGGCTCAACTTGAGCAAATGAAGAGAAAAAGAAGTAGCCGTGGAGGTATATAAGGCAAGCAGTTAACAAATATCAAAACTGGTCTAGTCTGTTATCTTACACAGGATTGTTAGGATTGTTGGCAAATTCAAGCTCAGAGTATTTAAATGTATCAGTCCTACAACTAAAAAAGCACAAAGTCAGAATTACTGTCCCCACTCTACCGGCTGCTCCACAGCTGATTCTGTGTGTGTGTGTGTGTGTGTGTGTGTGTGCGCGTGTGTTGCAAACTGATATTTAGCGGACTTGTGGGGATGGAGACTGGTTGAGTGGAGCAGAGGACTCATATAGAGCAACATGGGCAATTGATTGTTTCTAGGTCAATCATCAAATAAGGATTTGGAGTGCTTAGGTCGATCTAATTCTCTCATTAAGATGACTGAAATAACCAGCCCACTAAACAGTCAATATGGTTATTTCATCCATCTTAATGACCCAATCAGATCAACTCTTGAGAGATCTTCAACACCAATTTCAGGGAGAAAACCTCAGACACAGACAGAGTGGCAGCTTTTGTTGAGCCATCCTCATTTAAAGAAGGTCTAAGTCACAGAGAGCTCTAAAAGGATGAGAATTGAGCATTTACTGTTTATAAACAAGGATACTAAGGGCCATATCTTAACAGGTCATAAAAATAACAGTACTGTAATTTCGAGTAAATGAACAAAGGTAAGAATGAGAAAAATATCCGTAAAGGATCTTGGTTTAGGGTAGTAAGTTCACATTAAGGAAAGTGAAAAGGTGATAGTTACAAGGTAAAGGAGAAGAGAAAACTGGTAAGGAAACAAGAAGTGAAATATATGATATCTTTATCAATATTCAATAACTCAGACCGTAGCAATACGGCAAAGTTTCAAAACAATGTTGACTATGATGACAATATTAACGATGTTGGTGATAATTATTTTTATGACAATAGCATGATCTGTTGGCTAGAGGAAACAATAAGAATCCAAAAAATCAATGGCAGAAATTATAAAATAAAGGTCTGGGTAAGTTTCTGTCAGTAAATATAAAGTGAGGTTTGGGGAAACCAGACCCATGAAGCTGGCTCAACAGAGCAACAGTTCTAGACAAAGAAAGAGAAAAGCAATTGTGGAGAGAGACCAATGCCAGGGACACTTGCCTCAGTTAAAAAGGACAAATGTACAATTTCTACCATAGACAAAGAAGTCTGGAAAAGGAAAAGTCTCAAAAAAGCCTGGAAAAAAATCTAAAGACAATAAGAATGCTTTCCCAGGTTTGGATTCTTAACAATGGTAAGAGCAACACTAAATTCTTAGTATGTCTTGGTATCGCCATGACTGGCCAGACCTATAGGAAGAGCTTTTAAGACGGCAAACCCAGAACCCAGTATTAGGGCACAATAACATCAAATATAGATATGTGGGTACCTCAGGGTATGAGGCTGAATATTTTTCCATTTTATTCTTATTTTTGGCATGGGCAACCTATAACCAGATACATAAGCATTTTTCTCACTGTCCTAGTATGTTAGTCTCAAATATATCCTCTTAGAAGAACTGTGAAATGGATAAGGTTTAGGGTTAATAACTGGGGAGGGATGTAGAGATGTCCTGCTCACTTTCATTCTGCCTCTCTCTCACACAGTCCAGCCTCACTTTCTCTCCTGATGCCCAGACTCCATCCACACAAGCCCCATGTTACAGACTTCATTGAAAAGATCTAACTCATGCTCTATTTCTTTAGCTTCTTTTCCTAGCCACACTAACCCAACCAAATAGAACGACAGCACTGATACCTGTATGAATCAGGATAGTATAGACTATGAAGGAGAAAAACAGCCACAAAATTCAGTCTCTCAACATGACAACATTTTTGTTATTTATTTATTCATTTATTTAATTCACAAGATGTCCATGCAGCAACTCAGGGGTTCAGCTAAGAGGCACAGAATGCTACAGTAGTAATTAGAACCATGCAACCAGTCTGGTAGAGAAAACGGAAGGCCATACACTCACAATTAAAGGCTAACATCAGGAAAGGACACCCAACACTTGAGTTAGCAGCCCATTGCCAGATGCAGTTTCTGGCTCCCCTTACCTGCAAAAAAGGATGAGGAAACCCCATCCTTTTAGATGCAGCAGTGGGCTCTTTTTTGGGGGTAGAGACTTCCATAGGACATGTACACTTGCCAGAGAGAGACAAAGACAGAGAGAAGGAAAGTGAGAAATCATTCCATAAGGGGGATGGCCATTCCACAATCCCTTCACCATTCTCTTCTCGGGATTTTGGGCACACACATACATACAACCTGGTGTGATTTTCAAGCCACTGGGTCTAGGACTTGAATCAAGGCCAGTCATGTGGGTATCCAACACCTTAACCACCATACCACAGTCACCTGGGGGGTTTGTTAAAACAGAAACCTCACCCACACTGGGCCCCATCCTCAGAGGTGCTGATCCTGAGGATTTGTAGTTTTAATCAGTTCTCAGGTAAGGCTGATGCTGCTGGCTCAGGGCTTTGCCCTTCGAGAACCCACCATTAGAGCAACAGAGCTCAAACCTGGCAGTAGTAGAGTAACCAGGGCAGTTTGCAAATAAAGATGCATGCTGAGGCCTCACTCCTAGATGTTCTAATTTAATTAAAACCCTGGCACCTAAAAATTCTCCTGTGTAAGTCAGGGTTGCTAGTTCAGGAGACTATAACTTAATTATGATTGGTTGACTTTCTTCAAAGGCACATACTCTAGATGAAATAACAAGTTCAAAAACCACCCAGTGTAGGGGCATCTCCAGATCAAGAAACCAAACGTCTGGAATTCCAGGTGGTGCTGTTTCTCTTAAGGCGTGGGCACACGGAACAAGCAGTATGTTAAGACCAATTTACTACCCAAATTTTTCTCCCTCTGCCTAAATTGGATCTTCTCTTTCCAGGAGAAGATAGTGCTCTGTGTAGCAGCTGCTGTTCTTAGGGAGGGAAGAGCAGATCCACCCCCAGTTCTTCTGTGTAACCGAAAGTGCAGCTCAGGAGAGGCTGGCTGAGTTTGCTCTCCTGCCTCCTCACTCCTCCACCCAAAGAAACCTTGCTCTGGCTCCCTGACCCAGCCTCACCCAGAATTTGCCTCTGCTCCTGCTCTATAAGCCGATGGTCAAGTGGCTGATCCTGGAAAAAGACCCCACCTCTAAAGAAATAGAAAAGAAAATGAACGAAACTGCTGCCAATGTGCCCTTTGGTCCTACATTGACTAAATCCAGCCTGCCAGACAGCAAAGGCAGAGGAATCTCATTTTAAAAAGCAACTGAGGGAGATAAAAACAAGCTATCCAACCTTCTCAAAGACTGGCCCTCCTTTGCTCTTATCCCCAACACAAACACACAGTGTTCATTCTCCCATTATGGAATTCATCAACTCTAAGTAAAAATAAATAAATAAGATCTGATCTGCCATCCTTTACAGATTTGGAGCCGATTTAACAGACATCTGATAAACAGGCCCTGCATCTCTAATGGCCTCGGGCCTGACATGGCGATGTAAAACTAAGAAACATCGCCATCTTCTGGCTGAGAAGCAAAGAGGCGTGGAAATTTCCACCTCCATTGCCTTCAAGCTGCAGCACTTGCATTGGACAGCTTTAGGCTGGGGAATTCTACAAACGAATTCGTTGCGAATCATTCAGTTCCTTTCAGGAAACCAAACTACAAGTTAAATCATAAATGTTCGGTTGAATTTTTGGTGTTTCATGTATGTGTATAAATGCATGGGAAAAATAAAGCTTTTTGCACAGTGCCGTTAAATCCTTTACTTTTGTTTCCTCTCTCTTTTCTTGAAATTCTTTTTTTTTTCTTTTGCCAAAAGGTGTTTGCCCACTTTGAGAGTGAGAGAGAGAAATCACTTTCTCTCCATTCCTCCTTTCTATCAGGATTTTTTGCACACGTGTACATGCAACTGGTATATTTTACAAGCTGCCATGGCTGGATTCAAACCTTGGTCAGCCATGTAGGATCAGGTTTCCTGCATACTGCACTTAACCAGTGCACTATGGGACCAGGCCTCTTGAAATTCTTAATGTTGGGAATTATGGAAGTCAATCAAACTCATACCAATTGAGCATCTTCATGTGCTAAATATTTAAACCAAAATAACTAGGTGACATAGCCTGAGGAGAGGGAAATATGAGAATGTTTCAAATATACCATCACAGGTAAGGGGAAACTGCTGTCTATGCTAATTTTCTCTATACTTTTTTTTTCCAGAATAAAGAAATGAAAAAACAATACCAGAAAATCCTTGATTTTTTTTTTTTCCAAAGTAAAGGGGAAAATATCCAGGGCAGGCATGCTTTTACAAGTTAACCTAACAGCAGACCACTCTGCAAAAGTATCATTGCTATTTACTTCTTTCTTTCTTTCTTTTTTTTAAAATTTGCTCTTGGGTATGTGCACTTGCCAGAGAAAGACAAAGACAGAAAGAGAAATCATGCTCCATGGGGCATGATCACATTGTAATCTTCTCCTCCATTTCTCCCTCCTTTCTGGATTTTAGGCATGCACACACACTTGCCTGGCATGTTTTTCAAGCCACTGAGTCAAGAACCTAAGCAGCACAGTCTACCATGTGGGATCCAGCGTCTTAACTATCAGGCCACAGGCAGGCCTGCTATTTATTTATTTTTTAAAATGTATCTTCAGTAATAACTAGACACATAAGTCAATATCCCTCTCTATAGGTCTCAAAACATGATCCTTAAGTAAGAAGCACAGCTGCAAAGGAAGGGCCTTCGAAGTCAAATTGCTTGAATGTTAGTGAATATACAGTGCCCTGTGTGGTGATTCAGTGTAGCAGAAACGCCTGAAACTGAGCCTAGTGCTGGACTCCATGAGTTTGCCATAAGACCTTCAATTTCCCTTCTGCAAAGTGAAACACTGGACTAAATCATATTTCAAGTCCTTCGGAATTTTAACTTTCTAGTGTTACGCCTTCCAGAGTATTTTTATTTAGAAAGAATGTAGAGCAAAGCTTACTGTATTTATGCTAAATGTTCAAGTTTCAGTGAAGAAAACAGTCAGAGTGGGGATTAGCTCAGCTCCCCCACGATGTTGGCTAATATGTAATTGTTCTGTATGATCACTCTTTTGTGGGGCTTGAGACTGCTTGACTACTGGAGCACTGCCCTTGGGAAACAACATCTCCTAGAACTGACCACTAACCCTCTCCACGCTCACCACACCTCATTTGTTTCTCTAGTTATGGATTTCTTCCCTTCGCTGACCAAGCTTCTTGAACCTTCCTTATTTAATCCTCTAGTGAAATCTGCATGAATTTAGGTACTTGTGATCCCCTTCAAGTAAAATTCAACATGAATCATAGCGTCATAGACCTAATTTCCCCAGAGCGTATTTCTATACTTGAGGTCTCCACACCCCAATCTCCACACAACTGGTGCTTTTGAGGCACAATTGTTGACTTGATTTATTTTATTTTGTTTGTCACCATAACTAGATGGTAAACCATTTTGGTTTAGCAAACTGACTCTAATTTCTGTAGAGTTGCCAAACTTAACTGGGCAGGCAGTGGGAGAAGGGGAATTGTTCGCTTCTTCGACCACACATATCCGTTGAAAGGACCTGCATAAAGTCCAGCCAGTGTAAGTGCCTTTACTCCTCAAAAGTCTGTTCACGTATCCTTGTCATTTCTGTGCATTTTAATCAAATTCGATTCTGCAATAGGCTATTTGAGTCCATCTCAAACTCTGCACTCACTGAATGATGGGGAATATGTGCTGTTTTATATCCTTTCTGTTTTGAAGCAGTTCTTTCCTTCACTTTTAAAGAGGTCAATGTGCATCTTCCCACCTTTTGGTCTTAAGGAGCACTAGGCTTCCGGAGTTTTATGAGCTCCATCTGGAGTTGTAGGAGCTGTCCACTGCAACATCAGTGTGATTTGTGTAGCATTAATAGCCCTTTTGTTCCACGAACTACAATTCCCTTCCAAATACAAGTGTATTGAACTCACCATTTCTGATGGAGAATGAGGGAAAATACACATCTGGATGTGAGCTTATGTGCTATGGTTATTGATACTGACTTCATCATCATGCTCTCTGCTGGTCCTCAGGCCCCACGGAGCTCAGGGTATCAATTTGGGGATGTCGGATATGTTGTTGGTCAGACAGAACAACACTGAGTCACAGTGCTGCTCTCAGCAGTGGGATTGCTACTCTGCTAAGAAACCCCCCCCCTTTAAACAGCAAAAGGCGAGGGTTGGGGGAGTATTGTGGATATAACATTAAGCTCTACTGCAGGAATAAATTTCGTATCAACAAAGAGGTTTTAGTTTTCAAGCATATCTTATTAAAAAATGAAAAGCAATATCTAGTCTGGGTCAATATTTTTAAAGGAATTTTATTTTCTATTGCTGCCTCTCCAACCAATGATAGCAGAATAAGAGTGAAGTTCAAAGGAAAAAATAGTTGCCTTGTTCCAAAGAATGTGTGAAAAGAACATTTCAAAAACATTCAGCCTCTTTAAGTTAGTGCCAGAGGACAAATGCAGAGAAACAAGTGATGGCAGGAAGCAGAATTTAAAGAAAGGCAAATAATCACCAGATGCTCAATAAAGGTAAACTAAGCTTTAGAATATATAAAGAAAAGAGCAAAGGATTATGTTTCTGTTGATGCCAGGCTCTCACCTTCCAAGCTAGTCTCCCATTGCCAATAGATTTGTTTACTGATGAAGTACCACCCATGCCAGCTACTCTTTAGCTTCCCAAGTGGCTACTACAATGGCAAAAGTCTACCTGGCTTTCAAGAGCTTCTGAATTGAACGCCAATTAAGTATCCAACTCTCCTCTAAGCACAAGGCTTATCCCTCAACTACCCCCATGCCCTTGCTTATACTGCCTTCCTAGCATGGTGTCAACTGGTCAGGTAAGCAGCCAGAAGCTATTTTCATTGGACACTAACAAACTAAGCTAGCTAGCTTGTGGGAAAATGCAAAGAAATAAGCTGCCATTCCTACTCTAAAGGGACTCCTGAAAGAAAATGTAATATTCTAGGATAGGGTGACTCGTGTCAAACAGCATTTAACAAATAGTGAGTGGGAAATTCTAATCAAAACTAAAATGTCCTAAAGGAAACAAAGAAATATGTGTTCAGGGAGTTAACTTTGGGTCAAATTATTAAAGGATCTTGAATAAAGTCTATGTGTTTTTCAATATTCAATGCAAATGCAAGCCCTTTCAGCCACTTCAGAAACCTACTTTTTCTATAAAGAATTCTTTAAAATCTAGTCAAAAGTGATAAGTCTTTCTTCTTCTAATTCTTTAACTATTAAATTTTGGTCTGCACTTACACATGTGCCAGTAATTTTGAAGATATATTTTATCTCAAATACATCTTTTTTCAGATAGCTTTTTACCAATTTTATTGAGATAAACTTTATATACCATAAAAATTTCAAATTTTGTAAATATATGTTCGATATTTTATAAATAAATAAATATATATATTCCAAAATATATAGGGCATTTTGTGAGTGTTCTGATTTTAGAACATATTTATGAATCCAAGGAAGAAATTTTATACTAATTTTATTCAGTCTCCCATTCATACTCCTCTCCCTCAAGCCACCCTCATTTATTTTGCATCTCCACAAATTTTTCTATCTTTGGTAATTTCATGTTAATGGAATCAGGCTATATATGTAGTTCTTTGTGTCTGGTTTCTTTAACGTTAGCACAATATTTCTAAGGTTGTGCTTCTTTAATTGCTAAATAATCGTTTTTAAATGGATATACCATATTTTGTTTATGTAGTCATCAGTTGCTGGGAATTTGAGTTGTTTTCACATTTTGGTCATTATAAACAAAGCTACCAAGAACGTTGATGGAAAGGGCTTTGTGTGGACTTATGTTTATATTTCTCTTGAGTAAATATGTAGGACAGGGAATTGCTAGATCATACGATAAACTTGTGTTTAATATTCTAAGCAACTGCCAAAGTGGCTGTAACATTTTACGTTTCTACTGGTAATGTACAAGAGTTCCTAGATAAAGATTAAGTTCCAAATGGGAAATAATATGAAAAAAGATAATTTTTGAATACCCTATCAAAATTATGTTCCTCAAAAAACACTCCAGGAATACATGCATTATCTATCTCATTACACAGGGAAAAGATGAGACAAATAAATGTTAAGCCAAAGTCTTCACAGTGATTGGTCCCAACAGGCCTAGACAATGACAAAAGGAAAGAAAAAAATTAAATATTAAAATGAAAACTCTTCAAAGTAAATAACTAAAGAACAATAAGTTTATTCATCTGTTTCCACCATGAAAGAGAAAGAGACGGAGAGAGCAAGATAGAGAGGCAGGTACCCAATAGGGTTTTCACACATGATACACTCTCAGCCCATGGGTTTGTGTGTACCTGGTGTGTCCTGGGATGCAAACCCAGAACCATCGTCAAGTGGGCCCAGTTGTCTCACCCTTCCTAGCCTCACAATAGCTTTTTTTATTTTTCAAAGTTTATTTATTTCTTCCAAAAGAGAGAAAAACAGGAAAGCCCAACAGGTTCATTATACCAACCCCTAGTCTCCATTTTCCTGGATCATAGGCCAATACACACATGCCCAGTGTTCTCAAGAGGTCTAGGGATGTGAACCCAAGACTTCTGCCATGTGGTTCCTGTTGCATGACCATTGTGCCAGCTGCTGGCACCACAAATATTTCCTTTAAAATATGACTTTAAAGTTGTTAGTAGGGTGTCAAGCTATACATTAAAATTACTTTTATAACTTTATAGTCACACCACATATACTAAAATGTCACAGGCTTTTATGTCTTCTACAGAAGTCGATCTGAGTTAGCCAAAGATAAATTATGGAATATTTGAAAAGAATTAAGACTAATTAGTTTTTAATGCATGCAGCCTCACCGACTATAGAATAAACACAAGCTCCTTAGTACAATGTTAAATGCCATCCAGACTGACCCCTTCTCAGCTTGCTGACCTCTGCTACCCTAAGCGTCCTGGTTCTTGAAAGTCCCCAGGCCTTTGTTCATTTATGTGGCTTTTTATGTGTTATTTCATATTGCCTCTGTCTCAGTTATTGAAATTTATCTCAGCTTCTGAATATCCATTCAAATGCCACCCCACCTAGATTTTTCCTAATTTCCAGCCCTGATACCTTTTTATACATGCATTTATCAAATATAAAAATGTTCACATCCATTATCTCATTTTGCTGTGTAAGCGTTACTATTACATTTTAATTTACAGATGACAAAGCCCAGATTTAGAGAATCTATATGAGCTGCTATATGGCACCCAAAGAAATGGTAGAATCATTCATTTGAACCCCAATTTCCTGACTCTAAAATGTCATGCTTTTTTTCATCCAGACATTGTCTCAATCCCCATTTTTACCTCATTTCACTGTTATTTAATATTTCTTTGGATTCTACTAAGTATGTTGATGATCCTCTCCTACTAGAAATAAGTGCAAACAGAGTAAGAATTGTATTTTATTTATTTCTGTTCCACAGGCATCTAACACAGGCTTTGAATATAGCGAAGATACACTAGAATGGGCCAAATAGGTAAAAATGTATGATCAATAGAACATCAAGTGGACCACCCATGAGATGACTTTATCAAACATACTCATTTTTCTCTTAATTGATGCCAAAGGCTCTAAACAAGTGGACTATTTTCTTTATTTTCTTTAATTAAAACTGTCATTTGTTTTAAAAATTCTTCTTTCAAAAACAGAAGAGAGGTAAATTTCAGTTGAGTACTGCCCAAGTTATCATCAGTTCCAAAGTTAAAAGTTGCTATTTCTGACACCATGGCAGAAATCTTTTGCTAACATAAATCTCAGGAAAATTTTGTCCTCCATTCATTATATTTTGTAATTTTGTTTTTTAATTTTTTTTTCAGAGATTTTTTTGCTATAGGAAATGTGCGCTTGCAGAAAAGACAAAGACAGAGACAGAAAGTGAGAAATCACCCCCTGGGGTTTAGCCATGGTACAATCCCTTCTCCTCCATTCTCCTCTTAAGATTTGGGGCACGCATGCACACATGTCCAGTGTATGTTTAAGCTACTGAGTCTGGGACACGAACTGCAGTTGACTATGTAAGAGTTCCGTGACATAACTGTTATGTTATCTGCTGGTTCTCCCATTCATTTTTTTAAAGTGAGGAAAACAAAAATAAAACTATTGCAAACATTATCTAGCAGCAAACCCGTCCTGTGACTCCCTAGCCACCACAGGATCTGGTCTGGACACCCTTGATTTGAGGTTGTATGGGGAGTTAGGGCTCTCTGAGAATAGTTTCCAGCTTTTTTTTTTTTTTTTTTTTTTTATCTTCAACAAGTCACAAAACTGTCTTTTTCACTGTTCCTCTGTTTATAAAATTAAAATAATGCAGCAATTTGGAAAACACTTTGAGTCACTCTGATTAAAGATGCTATTTAAAGTGCCAGGTACCCTTCCACAAATAAATGAAAAAAGTGGGAAGAGGAGACCCATACTCAATTATCCCAGACTTGTTTGTCCCTCAGCCTCCCTCATCTCTCCCAGCACCAGGAAGGCACTTAGGTGGAAGGACAGAGCTAAGCGAAAGATGATTAACCTTGCATCAAACCTCCTCAATACAAGATAACAATTGAAATAAATATTCCTTGGAATCTGCCCCACACACTATTTCCTAGGACTCATGATTACTTCCAGATCATTTTTTACCTTTTTTTTTAATTGAAGAAATGTAACCGAATCATTTTGTACAGTATATCATTAACTAGGGATTTGGCAGTGACCTTGAGATTGTGTCTGTGAATACAGGAAAAATTGCCAGTCCACCGATAAGGACAACTGGGCAGTTATTAGATTATTTTAGATGTTGCTAGGATACGTATAAGGGATGATCCACTAATACAGTTCAGTTAGACAGCTACGTCTTTCATACAAAACTCTGGAGAGAATAAGTGAATCAGTTTACATTTGTACACTGTTACAACAATATAAATGTGACATTGATATGTATATTAGTTATTATCTTCACTGATATAAACAGATGGCGTGTAAGCTCACAAGTAAATTCAATTAGTACAAGTAAAACAGTAATATCAACTTATGAATTTTTATTCTCCATGCGATTAGTCAAGACATTGATAAGCTCAATAGATGAAATGGAAACCTCTCATATAGAAGCCTATGGAAATGTGAAAACAGAGTAAAATAGAGATTTGGAGATTTGATCTATAATTCTCATTCTTAAATATTCAAGTTTGACATCTGATCTTCAGCAGGCAGAAGCTGGCAGAGTATTTGGTACAAACATGGGCACTCAACCAGTACCACTTGGTGAACAAATGAAAACCAAAAGAACATTTTTACTCATCTCTATTGGATTAAGGAATGATCTCAAGTAAAAGTTTTCAAAGAAACAAAAAGTATTTCCTGATACTTTTATGCACAGAAAAATTAAAACTCTCTTATTTGATTTTTACAATATTTATTTGAGATAACTCAAATGTACATCCCTCCCCAAACATTGCTAAGTCAGTATTCCAAATCCACTCCATGTTTCTGAGCTGCTTTACATCATGTGGTGCACCTCCCTTACAATGGCTGCACGTCTTTCCCCTCTGTTGATCAAAATGCTGTTTACTCTCGTAGTTGCCTGTTTCAAGCTCTCACTTGCTATGATTGCTCCTCAGAAGTGTTCTCTACTTCCTCTGATCCTCTCTAACCCTTTTTCTCTTCATGATGTACATAACCACTTTTTTTTTTGAGAGATTTTCACTGTAGGGCGCGTGCGCTCGCCAGACAGACAGAGAGAGACATAGAGACAGAAAGCGAGAAATCACCCCCCAGGGGGGATGGTCACGCCGCAATCCCTTCTCCTCCATTCTCCTCTCGGGATCTTGGGCACGCACGCACACGCGCCCAGCGTGAGTTTTAAGCCACCGGGTCCGGGACACGAACCGCGGTCGACTACGTGGGAGTCCAGCAACATAACCATTATGCTAACTGCTGGTTCCCATAACCACTTTTTTTTAATCCTTTCCCTTCTTTGTGCATCTGAGTGCCTCCAGTTTAGTTTATCAACCAGGACCACATCTACTTCCTAGAATCCTTGGCAACCCACAGAGCAAGGCTCTACCTGTGGGACAAGCTCAAAATTGATGGAAATAAGGAAGAAAGGAGAAGACAGAGGGGAAAAAAAGAGTAAGAAAACAAGGGAAGGCATGAAGAAAGAAAGGAAGAAAACTACCAAGTCAGCACGATCCTATTTTGTGATGAATTTTATAGACTCAGTAATTGGAAAATATGTTTCTAAAAAGACACAATTTGTTTTTAGGCAATTAGAACAGAGTTGTGGAATTATCTAATAAGGGTAAGTATAGATATTGATTAATCTGTACAAGTTGTGTATATAAGCCAGTTTTCCTTTTAAATACCATGCAACATCATTAATATCTCCCAGACCAATCTGACATCTATGTGGTCTATGTGTATTTGTATGTGTGTGCAGGGGGCAGTATTTGGGGTAGGTGTTTAGAAGGAATGGCATAAACATACCTGCCCCCAAATCACCTTCCCATGCAGCTCCACTGTCACTAAACAGCATATATACTACACTTTAGTTGTGGTAGAGAGAAAAACTGATCGAGCATCCAAGTTTTCAGCATAGGAACAGTGTTTACAAAGGCATGAGGTTGAGGAGAGGCCTCTCCTGAAAAGGGAGCTCTAAGATACATAGCAGAAAGGAGGGCCTGTTTCAGTTTGTACTGGAAGATGGAAGGATAGGATAGAGCCAGACTTTGGCTGGCCTTCCCTGAAGTTAAAAAATTTGCATGGTATCCTGTAGGTAAAAAAGACTATAAATAGAATTCTAAACAGCTATGTGATGGGACTAGCTTTGCTTTTACGAACTTTGTGTCTAGGCCAAAACAGGCAAAGTAAGACATAGTCTGCACCCACATCTATACCACCAGGACCAGAGAAACTGTCTGCAGAGAGACAGACTAAAGCATAAACACATAGCAAGAGAAAAGAAAGCATCTGTCCTTGGTCCCGACACCAGGCACGTTTCTGCCCTTCAGGCTTCCCAGGAAATTCAAAATATGTTATCCTTTTGACTTCCACTAATAAAGCCCCTTGAGTTCCTATCAGAATGGAAGTGTTTGAACCAAACAATAAATCCCCCTCCAGCCTTAATATCCCTTCTCTAGCCATGATTTCCACAGAAATCTGAGGAGATTTGTATCTGGAGGCCTCTGCATGAGTCTCTTCCCTGACTTGTCCTTTTGAGAGTGGATCAAGTCACAGGAGATGGCTCCAGGGAGACTATGGACAGGATGTGGGTAAAGCTTGAACTAGAGTATTTACTCAGCCCTATATAAGGTCTCTCACAATATATAGAGTAGACTCCTGGGTGGGAAGAAAAAGGGTGTCGCCTTAAGTCAGGGAAGTGTGTTTAAGGATCTAAGCTCCAATCTGCCCTTATGGGTTATTATGAAAATGTATTAGCCAAGGAGGAAGAATAAAATGCATTACACTTGACAATACTCTAGCTTCATATGTAACTTTTAAATATTTACATATATAGAATGCAAATTCTTCTTGGGTGCTGCAAGTATTAGAGGCAGCTCTGACATATTATGATAAAGCTATATGTAGTTCAACCACATTGTGGTATGAATCATGGCCCTGGCACTCTACTGGGCTCTATGCAGGGCTTAAAAATTGGATTTTGTGAAAAAAGCTGAATTTCCTGAGTTACGTATCTAGAAGCAGTGAAATTCTTCTATTGTGTACTAAACTTGTGCCAAATACAGAGAGATGTTTGATAAAACAAAACCAAGGAGCTAAGTTAGCATCTTGTGTACAGATGAATACCTCTTGACAGAATAAAACAAAATATCTAGTTAATACTTTTAGATAATAATTAATCTTCAATCTTTTATTATAGGCAAGAAGTATGAACCATGGAAACTGAAAGTTTAAGTCATCCTTAGCCACAGAATACGGTCTTATGACTTTTGACTCTGTTTATGGCTCCATCTATACAATACTATAAATTATAACATCATTTCTATATTATTATTATTGTTATTATTTTTTATTTTGCCACAGGGAGCATGCTTTTGTCAGAGAGAAGGGGAGAGTGAAAAAGCACTCACTACAGGGTATGGTCACGTCATAATCCCTTCTCTTCCATTTATTCATCTTGTTGAGATTTGGGGCATGCATATGAACCTGCATGTGTTGGGTTTTTTCTTCCATTTATTCATCTTGTTGAGATTTGGGACATGCATATGAACCAGCATGTGTTGTTTTGTTTTGTTTTGTTTTCTTTTATACTTTCAATCATGTTATTTAGCTTACAAAGTGAATATTTCAGCATGTGAACATTTCTCCCTAGTCTAGTTGATAAAACTATAAAATTATCTTCAACAGATAATACCACATTTCTTTGTCCCATTAATGCTTTGCCTCTCTATTTTTCTTCTAAATGTCCTCCCTCTGACT
>NW_006159585.1:2235093-2264222 GCF_000334495.1 Tupaia belangeri chinensis | reverse complement strand
AAGTGGTTTTTTCAACTCATTCTCCCATATTTTAATAGGGTTGATCATCTTTTTTCTAAACAGCTGTTTGAGTTCCTTGTGTATTCTGGTTATCAATCTCTTATCTGATGCATAGTTTACAAAAGTATTTTTCCATTCTGAGGGCTGTCAATTCAAACCAACTACTGTGTCTTTTGCCATGCAGAAACACTATATGTTTTTTTAAGACATCGGGTCCAGGACTTGAACCATGGGGTTGGCCATGGGGGATCTGACTGTCTTAACCACCAGACCTGGAGCTGTTCCTGTAATACCACTTCTTTACTGAATTACAAGCATACCTATCTGAAATTTACATTTGCTAAGATCAATAAGGGCCCAGCAGCATGGGTAGTGAGTCATTGCTGCATAGTACTAGAGCCATATGGGAATGTCCATTGTTTAGATTCCAGGTTGAACTTGCTCACACCTGTAGTCTTGGCTAGCTGCAAGAGGGAGGATCATGGTATGACAATACCCCAGCTTATTCCTTCTGTCTCTCATATTAATAAGTAAACTTAAAAAAAAATTCCATCTATTCAAGGCCTGAAATATGCCAAGCAATCATTTGAATAGCATTTTTCCTACAGTAAATAGGGATTTATATTTTCGTAAAGATTTTGATCCAGTTAGGATGAATGTAAGAATCCAATCATAGGAACAAAATGAAAATAAAACCAAAGACTGTTAGACTGAGAAGGTACAACCCCAGAAAGTTTTGCCTCAATTTCATCTTCTTCATACTACAGAAAACAAAGTTGAGCCTCAGAGAAATGAAGCAACTGGCCTGAAGTAATAACTTATAACTTACAATCCTTACTATGCTATTTTTATCCACCTTTAAATTTCACAAGTATATTTTAAAGCACTTGCTTTTTAGATTTAAAAACAAAACATGTCATCTAAAAATAATTACTTCATAGGACACTAAAAAATGTTGTAAGCAGATTGGAAATCAACTTACTGCTAAATGACTTTTTGACAAATATTCTTTTAAATTTCTAATTTCTGCAAACATTTAGCATGCAAACTTTTCCCAGATTTCTTATTTTGATTTAGTGTTTATAAGTAGCCTTTAAATATCTTTCAAAAGTTACGCTTTTTAAAATCCTGGTCTGCAGTAAGTTTCCCATTCAGTTGACTTCAAATTAAGTGATACTGATTCTATTTTACTTACTATGTCAGGCTTTTTCTGCAATTGTTGTACACATATTTGATGGTTACAACACTCAAAGCCAATAAATAAAAAATAAGTAAATACATAAATAAAATGCTGAAAATAAAGGTCATTAAATTTATAAGTAACTAAATTCCAACAATAGTCTAAGTATGATAAACACAGACACATGCAGATACATAATTGAAAAAACTTAATACAAGGTTGAAAAAATCCAGTTATGACATAGTCACTGGATGAACACTGACCAACAATCAGAAGTTCTAAAGAGGCAGATCATGTAATATTTGCCCTTGAAGAACTCAAAGTACACTCTTCTTGAGAAGACACTATTTGAAAACAAGAAAGCACATGTAAATAAAGATATACCTAATTGAAAATTTAGAATTCCTCCGATAGGAGTTCCAGTGAGAAAGACATGAGTGTGGGATGGAGTGGTCACAGACATTTAAATTAAACAAAATAAAACACTGGAACTTAATATTTAAACAAATCAACTAAACAGAAATGAACAGTGAGAACATTTTAGATTCCACTTGTTGATCTCATTGTCTTTGAAGTTTTAGCTTCCTCATCTGCAGAAGTGAAACGATTTTCCAAGAACTTGTCTTCTGTCAAGTGTCAAATTGGAAGACGCCGTCATGTTACCCAATCTGCCATCCTCACCTCAGTCACTGGTGCCCTCTGGTGTGATGCCTGATATAAGTTGGTTTAGTCATGGTATAGAATACCTCGCTGTAGCCACAGGCTGGTTTTCAAGGGTGGATACATGACCAAAGCCTCAATTATACTATTCTTTGAACTAAAGACTAAGTGAAAAGCCCCTGTCCCCTTTGGTGATCAACTGTCCAAGCCTACCCAGAACTAAGAGGTTTTACAGGATGGAGGATTGTCAGCACTAAAAATGGGAAAATCTCAGGCACACTGGAAATTTCTGATCACTAGCTGGAAAGACATGAGCCTCAAGCAGGCAGTGAAAGAAGCCAGAACAGTAGGAAAATGGAGACAATAATATACAGAGAGGCAGAGATGAGAGTAGAAGGAAGAGTACTCGTGGGCTTCCAATCATTGGTCTGGATCTTCCTTAAAGCCAACTACTCTTTTGTTTCACTCATTTTTGCTTATATGATCCAGTGAATTTCCCTTTTTCCCTGGATAACTGGGTTGGTCTGCCAGCATTTTTTTTTTTTTCCCAGAGAATTTTGCTATAGGGAACATGTTTTTGCCAGAGAGAGACAAAAAGTGAGAAATCACCCTGAGGGAATGGTCATGCCACAATCCCTTCTCCTCCATTTACCTCTTAGGATTTTGGGCATATACACACACACATTTGGAATGAGTTTCAAGTTGCCAGGTCTGGGACTCAAACTGCAGTTGACTACATGTGAGTCCAGTGACATAACCAGTATGCCATTTGCTGGTCCCAATATGCCAGCATATTCAACACAAGGAATTAAATGCTGTACAAATATTAGCCAAATTATGAGACGCTACCAAGAAATTTCATTTCTCTCAGGTTTATAGTTAAAATGAACAAAGAATAGAAAAAGAAATACATCTATACTTGTGAAGACACAAGTAGAGCCCACTTGAGACAGTTTGAATGATACTATTCCTTCTACTGGCCTAGAAACTGCCTACAAACCCCAAGGAAGTACAGATGCAGAAACACAGAGCAGGGTCTAGACGGTCTATATCTAGAACTACACTAATGGCACTCCTTTCACTACTTACGTCAGGGCAAATTCCCCAGTCTCATCTATGATTCTGAATTCTGGTGTGTGGGCTGGTAAAATGCATACAAATGATGAAATATGTTTATTTTCTCAAAATGATAAACATGTGTGAAACTCTATATAGGTTCAAAAACAGGATGTTTTAACTGATGATTCTTTAAAAACCCAAATCGTTCAAGGGTGAAAAGAATGTATCATTGCTCAAAAAATTATTTACTACTTTGACTAGTTTCCATTTTGGGAACTATTGGATAATTATTTGCAGTGCTTTTCATATACTCTGTCACTTGAAATATAATATTTTCAAAGGAAAATTTCAAAATTTATAAAAACTTTTCTTTAATTATACATGCAAAGTCAAATTTCATTATGTCTTATTTTCATTTACTTATTTTTAAATATAGATCATCCAGATTGTCTCTGAAAAATGGAGAATGTCATGATTATCAATTGCTTTTATCTTTGTAAAACAAATATACTTAGACCCCGAGAGCAATGCATGGGACAATTTTTTTCTCTAAAACACAGTATTTTAATTTCTTTTTTTGAGAGATTTATGCTATAGGGTATATGCACTTCTCCAGAGAAACATAGTCAGAAAGCAAGAAATCACCCCCCTGGGGAAATGGCCATGCCACAATCCTTTCTCCTCTGTTCTCCTCTCAGGATTTTGGTCACACCTGTCATGAGGTGCCACCAGGTACGGGACTCCAACCTCAGTCAACTATGTGAGAGTCCAGTGATGTAACCATTATGCTATCTGCGAGTACCTAAAATACATTATTTTAAAAGGTTAATGTTAGAAAGCATTTACTGGGTACCTTCAAGTATACCTACCTCATCATCTTGAGGCTGGCCTGAAGGAGCAACCATGGCATGGAACATGCTAGGCTTGTGGTAAAAAGACCAGCAGAGATATCTCACAGTGGTTTTTGAAATTTTGCCTGGAAGGAAACTATCACTTTCATTTACATTTTACTGGCCAAGTAACTCATGAAAAAGTCAAAGGAGTGGGAAATTATAATCTATTTGGCAGGGAAGGATAAGAAGAAAAACATTTGGAACAATGATACAAGGAAGCACAGGAGCAGACATAAAATAGCACCTATAGGTCCCTCTCTTTTCTTTATAGGCATTATTGAAAGGGGCTTCAAATATACTTGGGGGGAAATGGAATTGAAGTATGAGTTCATTTGTCACAAAATAATTTGAAATCCATGTGGGTTTTTTTTTTTGTAATATGCATGCATATCCCATGAAAATTTTCTTTGAAAATATTCTTGTATTATTTTCCTTTTCTCTGGCAAGTTCTCACCAATGTTCTCTTGCCACTCAACTCTTATTCATGCTTCCCAACTTGCCTCAGTCTATTTTGTTTCTTATTGCCCACACTTTAGCTGCATGCATCTCTTCCTAAATGTCTTAAATCTGTGTAATAAAATAATTTATCTGTCCAATAGTTCATAATGGTTCACATTATCAGCACTCTTAGGCAATGCTTTTCTTCTAGGATTTTTTGATAGGAACTTCAAATTAGCTCCACAATATTTCTAAGCAGGTGTCATGTATAAAATCATACTATATACTGCATATAAAGTCTTTAAGCACCTATAAGTACTTGGGGGAAAAATACATATACATAACACAAATGTTGGGACCAGTAGATGATGTAATGGTTACATCGCTGGACTCCCATGTAATCAACCACTATTCAAGCCCCAAACTCATGCTGAGTGCATGTGCGTGAGCACCTAAAATTCCAACAGGAGAATGAAGAAGAGATTATAGCATGGCCACCCTCTCCCAGGGGTGATTTCTCACTGTGTTAAGTAAAAATATAATATCTTATTTTTTAAAGAATTATTTATTTAATTTTGTTTACTTGTATATTTTTTAATTTGATCAGAGACAGAGAGCAGAGAAAGAGAGAAAGTGAGAAAGTTAGCCACCAGGTCCAGGACTCAAAGCATAGTCAGCCATGTGGGAGTCCAGCACCTTTAACCACTATGTCACCTGCCATCCCCAAAATATAACATCTTAATAACCTATAATGACTAAAATGGGTTTGTCAAAAAGTAGTGAATAATTATTTTTCAAGTGATTTTCATAGATGGTAATTGTTCCTAGGGTATAAAATCAGAAAATTTTATCTTTTTTTTGTTTTATTTGATGAACTATTCAATTTTCAAAATCAATAGCAATGAACTATTATGTAGGTGTCCCCAGCTTTCCCTTTACTGCCAACTATAAATGGCTTTGACTTTACACTTAGAATTTTTTCCAACTCTCCCATCATCTAAGTAGGGTTCTGCCTTCTCAGACAAATTTTTCTGAAACTGTGTTGTACAAAATGAAGAAAGAGAAGTATATTTTTAAAAAAATATGCTTGATTGTGAATAACGGAAACTCGGTTTAAGAAATTTGGAAAAGGTATAGGAATTGCTATCTTCTGAGGGATACTAACGGAGAAAAAAAAATCACCATCTTAAAAAGTGTTAAGAGTGGGTTTTGTGTCTTCCCAAACAGATTCAGGCTGCTCTAACAGAATATCACAGACTGGGTGAGTTAAAAAACAAATATTTAATATTCATGGTTATAAAGCCTGGGAGCCCAAGTGACAATAGATGAGGTATTTGTCAAGGATCCACTTCTTGGTTTGAAAATGAACATCTTACTGTCTCACATGGAAGGCAGGTAGGAAGGGCAAGCTTTCTTTTTCTCCCTATAAGGACATTAATTTCATTTTGGGGCTTGACCCTCATGACCTAATTACTTTCCAAGGGCACAATCTCCCAATACCATCACATTAGGGGCTTTAACATGTGAATTTGGGAGAGAACACGAATGTTAAATCCACAGCAGTATCCTTTTCCATATGTGGGAAAAATGCAGAGTAATTTTGCCATTACTTTGGACTTCTCATTTTAACTCAGACTGGACCACATGGGTCACAGCTTTTATAAAGTTCCTATGTGCACGTTTAATCAGGTGACTATGGGCCAAGTGTACTTCGAAATGCTGAGTGAACAGTGGTAAACAGAAGAAGCATAGTACTTGACCTTAGGAAGCTAAGCAAATGAAAGAATAGTAGGAACCACAGAAATATTGAAAGGGGAAATATGTAGCATATCAGGTTTTTCAATGATCCTTACATTGTTCTATGAACTAGGTGATGAATTCCCTCTAAAATTAATAAATCATTTCCTTAAGCCATTATCAAGTATATTTTATGTGCCAGACAATATGCCTAACACTTTCCTTGGACTATCACATTTTATTCATAGGCTAAATATTCTAATCTACTAACCTTCCAAGTTACTCACATAACAGTAAAAATCTATTCCCTTACACCTTAATGGAAGCCTTTGCAATTTAGCCCATTTTTGACTGAAATATGATATAGCTCCTTTCCAGCCCCACACATGAGAAAGAGCTGGCAAAGGCTGCATGTGACATACAAACCTCGAGGGCTGCTTTCAACTTTATATGACCTCATCTCTCTTCTTAGTCAAACAAATGTCAGTTCCAGATTTCTTCAAGAAGAAATTTCAGGATTGGTTTGCTTAGCCTCCCATTTAAGGATATTAGAAAATGTGAAAACATTTGGGATGAACATTCTCTTTGTTGAACGCTTCTAAGCTCCAGGTTCTATGATCCACGTCTACACATTTTTATAACAATTTGACTTGAAATATATGTAATTTAAGATAAACACAGTGAAGCAAATTATGAATTATAACCATCTGTTGAAAGAGTAACAAAAATATTGATACATTATGTCACTTGCCACCCAGTCTTACACACAGATAACAAGGGACAAAACTCAGTTCTTCATATCCTGGTCAAGCCTTTTTGCTCCCTACTACACGCCAACTTCAAGGTCAGTTCACATTTCTTTGTGCCTTAGAGATGCTGCCCAGGCAGTGACTGGATTTTCTCAGCTGCTCTTTCTAGCTCCCTCTTCCTCACAAGTTACACCAGAACCATAAAAGCAATTACCATTTGAATAGGGTAGAAAATAGCAATTTTAAATGATTAAAAAAGAGAAGCATTTCAAAAAATAATTACTATCATTATTTTTTTATTTGGAAGGAATAGAGATATAAATAAATTGTGAATCAATAGAAGCCTTGGCCCATGGTCTCTAATCTTTA
This sequence comes from Tupaia belangeri chinensis, assembly GCF_000334495.1. NCBI lineage: Eukaryota > Metazoa > Chordata > Mammalia > Scandentia > Tupaiidae > Tupaia > Tupaia belangeri. The sequence goes on along the minus strand of NW_006159585.1, from coordinate 2,257,137 downwards.
TTTATCTGGGAGTTGTTTATCTCCCTGAGTCCTCCCACAGAGGAGAGAACAGTAATTATTGCTTAATTATAACAGAAGTGAATTTCCTCTCTCAGTTCTAAAGCAAGATGACTCATAGCCCTTAATTTATAAAGAAATGTCTCTGGGAGAAAAATATTTTTTAGTAGATAAAGTAAGAAAAGGGCCCAAGACTTTCACCTGGGATTCTCAGTGACAACAGAGCCATTGCTACTTAAGATATCACCTACCAGTGGGTAATGTTCACACCTATAAGAAGTGAAGTTAAGACATGCATCTTCCTTCACCATACTTCTGCTACTTATGACTGCATGTGGCAAGTAAGAACCCTCCAGAGGAAAACACTTTTCTCTTAAGATGCTTCCAGAGGAGCTATTCCATTGCTGGGTTTAATTACATTCAGAGTAACAGAGGGACCACAAAGGCATATATCCAGTCCCACAGTAAAGCTCTATATTGTTCCAGCTGATGATTTAATTTATGCTCATCCATCTGGAACCTGGCCCTATATACTATATATTCTCCAACTCCAACCTAAGTGGGGTCCCTCAGTTTCAATTGATCTTCAGCTCCCTGCTCTTCCTTCCTTAAACCTCAATGGTAAGATTTAAATTTCATCCAGCCCCACTACATCTCTAAGTCTCTAGATTCAGCATGAGGAAATCATGACGATGTCCCCTTTATTCACTTCCAGGAAATGGAACACAGTGTAAAATTAAAGACAGATTGGATGCTCTACTTCCTGACCATGTCATATGCAGGGAATACTGTCAAGGTTTTACGGTGTTTCACTGACCTTTATGATATACTCTTTCTCATTTGAAATGTAGACTCTGAGTTTGATGAGATCCTTTTCCATCCATCCAACTGTCAGTGGCAGGTGTGTGTGTGTGGGTGGGTGGGTGGATGGTATGCAGTTAGAAAAGAAAACCAATGGGAAGATTCACATCTAATACAATAGAACTACCTTTTAAATATGAAGTCTGTAAGAATTTTTTCAAAATTTTCCTTTCTGTGATCCATTAAGGAGGCAGGGAGGGCCTTCTTCTTGTACTTGAAGATATGAAAGTCCTTCATGTTCAAGGGCACAAGTCATGATTTTACAGTGCCAGGATGGAAGGACTCTCAGATCAACATAATCAACCTGCCTAACCAACACAGTACCTTAGTATTGTAACAGTCACTTCAGAATATTAGCAGATATCAGGGCGAAGGTAAATTACTTTCTGATTTTACAATGTAAGACAAGTAAAAGCATTCCTAAGAAAAGTAACATATCATGTCATCAACATTTTACTGTAAATTAAACAGAGAAATAGGCAACTGTTAATGAGTATGAGGAAAGGGAGGAGTTATAGAAAGTGCATCTACTAGAAACAGTGTGCCTACATGTTTATTTTACCATGAACCTGGCCTGCCTGAAAACATGGTACCCTCTTCCTGCAAAACCACCACAACATACATCTTACCCAGTACATAACCCACATCTTCAGCCAGTCCTTATCTAATGATCAAAGTCCTTGAGAGCTAAAGATTTTTGCCCGAGAAAAGAAAAAAGTTTACAATACTGCTCTTGTGATCTGTAGCAAGTCTAATTTTAACAGCATTTTCTGAGAGAATAGAAAAAGTACTCTATTTCATTTTCTCCCTTGACCTATTTTAGCATATTCTGCCCTATTTAATATTTTCCTTCCTTTGCATTCTCCTTCCTGCATGTTATGCAAAGAGGTGCTGAGCTAGAGAAAATAAACTGCATTTGTCTTTCTGCCTCCTCCCAGAAGGGTGGTGTAGAAACCTGAACATGTCCATTGATCATGCTTCCCGCTGTGCACACAGTGGCCTGCACCAGGCGCCTGTCTTAGAGAAAAACTCATGGGATCAGAACAACACAGAAAGGGGTTTCAAATTGCCCTCCCAACCCTTGCCTTCTTTTAAGACTTTCCATTTCTGTATCTCACCTGAGTCCATCCCAATTAAACACTGTCTCAAAATATTCATGAGAACAATATAGATCATTTAGCTCTGTCTCCTCTATGGCTGATTAATGCTCAGAGGAGACAGGAGAAGCTGGTTTTATTGTCTCTTCAATGCAACTCAGTTAAGTGCTTGGTTTTGGTTAACAAAAGCTTGTAAGTAGCAGAAACTGAGGCCATAACTAGTTTTATGACTCCTAATTCAGTGCCTCTTCTTGTCAAGTCATTTATCTCAGATTTGGAAAACTTTCTCCTTCTCCTCAAAGGTCTGCCTGGCTCCATTTCTGAGACTGCAGACCTGCAAGAAAGAACTAAGTAATCTGATAAACCAGTCTACTCCAATGTGACAGAGTGAGCCAGTGATTTCCAGGATGTCGATCAAAGAGAACGAACAGCCCTTTCTTACCTGCTTACTTATTCGCTTAGGATCTAGTCAAGTGTGACTTGTGGCCCAGCAGCACTGGTATCACCTGGGAGCTTGCTAGAAACGCAGATTTTCAGGCCCCACCCAGACTGACAGAATCAGAGCCTACATCTTAACAAGACCCCAGGTGATTCATATGCACATCACAATTTGAGAAGACTTGGCCAATTTGCTCGCTGGTGAAAACTCTCTCCTGCTGCTCTTGACTATGTCAATGAAAAAAGTTAAAGGATAGGATGTTCCAAGGAACCACTTAAGAAACAAAGCAGGCTTATTCCACTGTGGACCCCAAACATGTCATAAAGAGAGGAGGGTCATCCCTAGCAATGTAACTCAAGAGATTGCTTAATTTCTAACTTGGGGACTTTGGGAACAAGGAATCTTCCCAGAAGACCTGGCGCCACAGCCCCAGAGGTTACCCTAATTTATTTATGTGTGAGGCCTAGCTGGATAGGCATATATACTCCCTAACCCTTTACAAATAGAAGCCCAACAGTTCACTATAAAGGAAATCACTCTCCAGCTACTATTTATAAATAAATTACAGCCACTCTTCTTAGGTGGAAGAAGGCATTTTAATAGATTGTTGCTCTATAGTACTAAGATTTTTCCTGCTGTTGAATTTTCAGTTGACATCTTGTAATTATGATCTGTTTAATATTACAGTGAGAAAGAGAAATGAAAGTAAAATAGCTATGTTATGCTGAGCTCAGGCAGACAGAAGAAATAAAATAAAGACCTATCACATTTAGAGGAAAATCAAGAAACATGGAATTCCTAAGAGTCTCGTGGGGAGAAAGGTCCTGATAAACTTCTTTATGTGTATCAAAGACATGAAGATTGTGCCTTTGGACCTCCCTAAGGCCAGATCCTAAGTCACAGGAACTGCCATATCCTACTGAGGACAGAAGTCAGACTGCTTTTTCCCGTTTCTAAAATCCCTTCCACAGGGCCTGGGCAAGTTACACCCATAAACATTAACTGACCATTTCGACCCAGTTGATAACAGGACTCTTCCTACATACTGTCCCTGGTATAGTATCTTTGTGATGGGTAAACCATACCCACAAATACTGAGGGATCATTTTGACTAATTGATAATAAGACTTTCTACATCCTGTCCTTGGGACAATATCTTGTGATGTATAAGAGCCCCCTTATCTCTGTAAAGCACACTCTTTGCTAAAGCCTTCCTGAAACACAGACCTTCCTTTTCAATCATCATCCTAAGAATTTTTTTTTTTTGAGAGGTTTTTGCTATAGGGCGTGTGCACTTGCCAAAAAGACAGAGAGAGACAGAGAGACAGAAAGCAAGAAATCACCCCCCCCCCGGGGGGGGATGGCCACACCATAATCCCTTCTCCTCTATTCTCCTCTCAGGATCTTGGGCACACATGCACATGCACCCAGCATAAGTTTAAGTCACCGGGTCTGGGACTTGAACCACAGTTGACTACATGGGAGTCCAGTGACATAGCCATTATGCCAACTGCTGGTTCCTTCCTAAGAACTTTAATACCCACCTATAGCCTACAAGCCCTCACTTCCAGATGTCCCACATTTTTGGACCAGACCAATGGGAAAACTCTTTTTACTAAATTCCAAACCTTATTCTCAGTCTCAAAACTAAATAAAAGAAACCCCTTTATTCAATCACCCCAAGATAGGCAGGTTTACCTTTCTCCAGGCCTGGTTCCATATGTTCATGCTTAGAAATACACTGCATTAATTACTATTTCAGCAGAGTTGTTTATTTCCATAAACACTACACTACTCAATGATCTCTGTTAAAATACATACAGATAGCACATATCCAGCCTCTTGATTTTATTAATGTTTTTGATGACCTCAGAGCATATCTTATGGTTATTGTTATGCATATGTCCTGATAGATGCTATATATTTTAGTGCGATCCCATTCTGATCTATCTTCTATCTTCCCAATGTTCTCCATTGTTCCAAAACACTATCAAAAGATTTAATGTATACAATTAATAATGATTATTCAATTTTATTGCATCTCCAAAAGTGACCTTATATCTTTCTCTACTTTGTACAACAGTTAGAATCTACCTCTGAAATGTTAGGCATTCCAAGACATTTTCCTATTGGAAAAGGTGACATAGAGGTGGTTTCTTTTGCAACCTGCTTGAGCTATGAAACTCCAAAGGCAATGAAAGTAGGATTTCTTTCTATCTAATGAACCATCATTCTCCACAATATCCTCAATGCCCTTCCTTTCTCATTTCTGACTTCCCATTTGTAGGTAACCCCTGCTAACTCCTCCTCCATGATGCCCACCTCTTCCAATTTTGTCTCCTGGTTGTAGGCTGGGTTTCCTAGGAAACAAACTAAGTTTAGATTTGTGTTCTAGAAGTTGACTGAGGAATAGTCACAGAAACATGATCTGTGCAGAAGTTAGGGGGAAAGGATTGGGCAGAGAGAGCCACTGAATCATGACATGCTTATAACAGAAGACTCAACTAATTCCATGGCAGTTCTGTAATTGGAATTGGAATTGGAATTGGGATAGCCCAATAGAGATATCCTGGATTAAGGAAAGGGACCTCTCTACATTTCTTGACAAGTTATCAAATACAATATGACTCAGAGAGGTGACATAACCTTGCGCAAAGCCGTTCCCTTCAGTGGAGGGAAATTCTAATAAAGGGAATCATCTGTGAGATATGAAGGGCTATCAATCTCACTCAGGAACTGGGAGAATGAGTGTCATTGTCATGAAAAGAAATCTGGAAAATCCATACAGTATCCACTACCCATGCAAATTTTCAAGTCATTCTTGTTTAAAAAATTATTCCAGCTGAGTCATAGAAGTCTTAAAGAGAAAAAAAAATGCCCAGATTTAGTTTTTGAATTGCACTGTGTTTCCACCACCATTCAGAGTACTTAAATTCTCTACAGATACCACCTATACCCTTTCACAAACGGGGGGAAAAAAAGGCAAATAAAATGTCACACACAGTAGAATTTTTACCTGAAGTCTATAGTTGAGCAGCAGACTTAGGTATTTTCCAGGAACATTTCACTGGTCAAATGTCACCAAAACAATTTCCAAGCCAGCCTGCCCTCATTAGTTCTCTGAGCTCTTGATTACAAATTTATAAGAGGCATGCCCCGGACAGCCAGAGAGCTCCTCCGAGATGGCCATCCCGTTGGCCCTCAGCATGTCCCACTGGGAACATTAGAAGCTTGCCCATCAACCAAAATAAACAACTCCTCTCATGAATAGACCCGATAAAGGACCTATAAATCACAGCTGTCAAAAATGTCAGTAGCATTGCAGAAGACAGAAATCAATCCAAAATTCATTAGTTTGCCCGACAAGAGTTTAATCTCATATTATTTAATACCAACCATGGCACCTCAGGTAGAATAGAAAACTGTAAGAGATCATCTTTGTTTCCTGTGACAGAAATGCTCAATGTTTATAGCTTAATCTGACCTTTAGACCATTCCCATTCTGTGGGCAGAAACTCTTGCCCCCTGGTTAGGGTCGAGTTGCCTGTGGTATGAGGCAGGAATCATTTTGAGGGAGTCACCATATTTCACAGCTATTAGTGTTATGGTCGGGTGGTTTGCAGTATTTCAGGTAAAAAGGACACAGGCTGTAGAACAAGTGCTCTGTATATATGGTGAGTTGAGGTTTAAACAGAGCTGCATCATTATCAAAAATATCTTGCAGATCAGAAGCTAACAGGAACCTCTTCTTTCCCTTTTGCCTTTCATATAACCCCTATGTGACAGCTCTTTTGTAGCTGCAGCTCTCCTTTGTGCTGCGCTAGTTTATTTTAATCAGATTTCAACTGTGTGTGAATATTCAGGACTAGCTATGCTGTGAGGTATGGGGCAGGGCAGGAGAGCCTAGAGATAGATGGGTTGTGACATCACACAGGTTACAGTCTCCTGCACATGGGGAGAAGGGCAAAACACTTATCAGATCGTAGAAGAGTTTCACAAATGCAATAATTACTCTGCCTGGTTAATCTTCTAATGTCCCTCCAACTCATCAACACTTTTTTTTTTTAATTTGCTAGAGAGCTCATACACTCACTGGAGAGAGAGAGAGAGAAGCATGCTCCATGGAGGATAGGCACACTATAATTTCCTCTATTCCATTTCTCCTTTTGGGATTTTGAGCGTGCACACATAAGTGCCCAGTGTATTTTTAAGCCACCGGGTCTAGGATTCAACTGTGCAGTCTGCCATGTGCAATCCAGCTGCCTTAACCACCACACCACTGGCTGGCCCAATACTTTTTAAAGTCTCTTCTCTTCTTTAATCCCACTGGAATTACTTGGCTTCTTCCCTGACTGTCCAATGTGTTTATTTTTTTTCACAGAAACTCCTATTTCTGCTTCATTAATGTATCTTTCAGTGTTCTTCCAGGGCTTATATTGTCTCTGCATTGTAACTACCATTTCGAAAGCAAACAGCTACATTCCCAAAGACCTTATTAAAAACCAAAGATGCTGAATTTACTATTTTTAACCAAAGGTTATACAAATTTCCATTTGTCAGGTGAAGAATTTCCACCATGAACTGGTAAATGAGCAGATTTTACATTTCACATTTTATTCTGCTCAGTTTTCTTTGAAATCAGCAGTAGATATATATTTTTTCCAAATGGCACATGTACTCATCAGAAAGGCAGAGAAAGGATCCTCCCCTCAGTGAGGATTTGGGGCATGCATACATACAAGCCTGGTATGTTTTTTTTTTAAATTTTTTTTATTATTTTTTTTTTTTTGGAGAGGTTTTCGCTATAGGGCGCGTGCGCTCGCCAGACAGACAGAGACATAGAGACAGAAAGCGAGAAATCACCCCTCAGGGGGGATGGTCACGCCGCAATCCCTTCTCCTCCATTCTCCTCTCGGGATCTTGGGCACGCACGCACACGCGCCCGGCGTGAGATTTAAGCCACCGGGTCCGAGACGCGAACCGCGGTGGACTACGTGGGAGTCCAGCGACATAGCCATTACGCTAACTGCTGGTTCCCAAGCCTGGTATGCTTTTCAGGTCTCTGGGGCTGAGACTTGAACAGCCATCAGCCAGGTCGAATCTAGAACCCATTTCACAGTGCTTAACCACCGACCTACAGGACAGACCCAATAAACATTATAATGAACTAAATATGAGTATTCCATATTGAAAGGAATATAAGACCATCTACCTCAGTACACTCAAAATCCTGGAGAGTAGGAATTATAACCTGTACTCACCCGTGAACACCTTCATCACATAATAAATGAAATATATAGAACTCTACAAACATAGTTTGCAACCAATTTTGGGAGAAAAATGTTGAATTACATTAAGATGGCACATCAACTTTTTAAATTAGAAAAAGATGAAACAATGAAAAGTCATGGTGGTTTATCGGTCTCATGAAATAAAGATGCAAGTTCACTTTGGGCTAATTCCTAAAACAACATTTATTTGACTATTTTGAAAAAAAAAATACTGTACAACTTATGCTTTCAAAAAACATCCATTCATTAAATTTCTTTTTTAACTAATCCAAGATATTTAGCAATTGATTTTTTAAAACTTCGATTCAACAGTTTAATGCAATGATTAACTCAGTCAAAATATTTAAGTAAGTTTCCACAAGAAACCTAGGGCACAAGGGCACAAAACTGGGTAACTAATTTTTTTTTTTTTGAGAGGTTTTTGCTATAGGGCACATGCACTCTCCAGAAAAACTGAGAGTGACAGAGAGACAGAAAATGAGAAATCTCCCCCCAGGGGGGATGGCAACACAACAATCCCTTCTCCTCCATTCTCTTCTCAGTATCTTGGGCACACATGCATGTGCACCTGGTTTGACTATTTTGAAACCACCAGGTCTGGGACTCAAACTGCGGTCAACCACATGGGAGTCCAGCAACATAGTCATTATGCCATCTGGTGATTCCCTGGGTAACTAATCTTAAAATGAGAAGTCTTCAGAAACACAAATCCAAGGAATTTGTGGGTTTTGCCTTGTTTGTGACATACTACATATGTGCCAGCACTATGGTAACATCACATTTCAGATTCTGACCAGAAAGGACAGACAAGCTTTATAAAAGGTTATGGAAGCTTTGATTTTCTGTGGTATGCTTGTGGTTTATGTGCATACATGCTCCTGTGCAGTAGAAATGAGAATGGCATGTGAGGTAAAGGCATCAGGTAGATATATGATAGAAACCTGAGTAAAGATCAAGTGTCAGGAAGGTCCTCCCTCACAAACCATCAGCCCTGGACACTCTACTACTAGAGAGATTACTTTGACTTATGAGGTCAATCTTTAAAAAAATCCTTCTAAAAGTTTAAATACAATTTTCTCAATATACAAATTATATTACTAAAATTTTGGAAAGGTTTTCTAGTAAAGGCTAGGAAGGACCACAGGAAGTACTATTGTACAGTTGTATTAGTTTTCTACTGCTGCTGTAACAAATGATACGAGAGTAAAAGTCAAACCGTCTATAGGTCTGTATTCTTTTCTGAAGGCTTGATGGATGAATATTCTTTCAAACTTGTTCAAATTCTTGGCAGAATTTCATGAAGCTCTAGGATGAAGGTGTAGTTTTCTTGGTATTAGCTGCGGGTTGTTCTCAACTTCTAGAGACTTCCCACATTCCTTGATCTGGACTCTTCCTCCATCTTCAAAGTCAGTGATACGGATTGAGTTTCTCTCACACATTTAATCCCCTGATATTCTTTCCTGCCAAGTCTCTATGACTTCCTCTGTGTGTCTTCAGCATGGAGAAAGTTCCATATTTAATTATGCATGTAGGGACCAGCAATTGGCATAATGGCTATGTTGCCGGACTCCCATATAGTCGTCCATGGTTCAAGTCCCGTACCTGGTGGCTTAAACTCATGCCAGGTGTGTGCATGTGTGCCCAAGATCCCAAGAGGAGAATGGAGGAGAAGGGATTGCAGCGTGGCCATCCCCCCTGGGGGGTGATTTCTTGTTTTCTGTCTCTCTCTGTCTTTCTGGGGAGCTCATGCGCCCTATACCAAAAATCTCTCCAAAAAAAAAAAATCATGTAATTATTTCACTGTACATCCCAGATAACCCAGAGTAGTCTCTGTCTGTTAATCAGCTGATGCATAATTTAATTTCTTCTGCAGTATCTCTTCACAGTGGTACTTAGATTAATGTTTAACTTAGTCATTAGAAAATGGGAATCTTGGGGTTCCATCTTTGGAATTCTGCCTAACACAATGAAAGAAGGTGAGATTTGGGTCAACTGGTTCTTAGACAAACCTGGAAAGATGGTAGGACTAATTTAGGCGAGAACCTATAGTTATGACGTAAGTTAGACTTGGAGGAGAGAGAGAAACTCAGCTCAGAAGAATTAAAACAAAACAAGATAAACAATAATTTAAAAAAAAACAATCTGTAGCTTGTTTTGGTTGTTTGTAGAAGTATTGTGTCTCTGAAAATTATTAAGGTGCCATACATACTTGCTCTCTTTCTACTAAATTATCTTATTGACATAATGAAACTTTTTTTTAGAACTCTGATTTTACCTTCTTTGCCAATATCATTGAAAAGCAAAGAAATCTTAGTGATGAAGAGAAATTGTCAGGGCCCATGGTTTCCACCCTCCTCCTTGGTGTAATCACATCTCCAATGAAAAGCCTGAGAACTTGTAGTTAGGAGGAACCATCAAGTCATCTAATACTACCCTCCCCCATCCACACACTGACTGGTAGTGGAGACACACCCTACATATGACAGCTAGCCAGATGGTCCTACAGCCTGTGTCTGAGTGCTTCATTGAAGGGAAACTTCCTACTTCAACTAGCAGCAGTTCTACTGCTAGACAGCTCTAATAGAAAATTCGTCAGTAATTTGAAACCTTAGGTTTTCAAATCCACCCATGGGACTCTCACTAACACTAAAATTGTTCAAAGATAGAGCATGGCTATCAGATCTCTCATTTTCTAGCCTACACAGCTAAAATCCCATCTTTTCCTAAAGTGATACTACTTTTCTAGGTCCATCCTTATAAGTGGCTACTAAAAATGTACTCTTTTCTGTCTATCTTAGTCCACTTAAAATTTAAAACAAAAAGAAAAAACAGGTGTGATCTACAATACAGATTTTCCCTGTCATAAATGATCATCCAATGGTATTCAGGTTTCTTCTCATTACAAAAACTGTTTTATCTCCTTTTCTGAAGTAATATTTTTGCCTGTTTTCCACACATCAGTCACGTTAGTTACTAATCATCCAAAAGGATTGCAGATATATACAGGTTAATTTAAAAATAGAAAACAAATGATGAAGCTATGGTAAATGGATTTCCCTTCTTTGCCTTTAAATTTGTTATTTCTAGAGTTGTAATTTTCACCTGGCAATATAAATAAAGTTGGTTGGTTAGTACTTTCAGACAGGGTCTCTGCATTGCAGAGTTCTTGTCTCGGTCCTTCACATGGGCCTGCACCACCACTCTCAGAGGTTTTTAGACAGGATCTATGTTATAATTCTCCTACCTCATTCTTCCAATTTCCTGGGATTATAGATGCATGCCACCACACCCAGCCTTTAGGTTGGACCAAGAATCAAAGACAGATATAGCACAATGATTCATGGGTAAATCTATTCAAATAATCTTCTTGTGGCCTTCAAAGCTCAGAAGACAGTAACCTGGACAGAGAACTAGGAAGGAAAGATTGTTCCAGTACTAAAAGACGATATGCACAACACAAGCAGGTACCAGCACGGGGCTAGATCAGCATGGCCAAGTGTCCTGTATCTCACAAAAATAACTTACATTCACCTCTCTTCCCAGACACCTTATTATATTCATTTTCTAATTCCCCAAGCCCAGCAAATGTTGAGTACTCAATTGTTAAATCAAACTAATTTGAACTAAAATAAAAGGAAGCCAATTAATATGTGTCCAATATATTTTAATATTACATTAAGCATAATATGGAATGAACAAAAGTATGGATGGGAGATAACCAGCATAGATATAATAGCCTTTGGGAAAACTATAGACACTAGTAAAAGTAGGATAATTATATGCCTTCCTTCCTCTGTCTACATTCTTTCTCTACATTTTCAGTCACAGAAGTGACTACCCTCAAAGGGAGCAAAAATCAAACATTACTGCTTTCTTTGACTGTTGAACATTTGGAAATATTTCAGTTTTCAAAATACAATGTAAGAAACAGTAAAACAAAGAACATAAAACAGCAAGCTTTAATGTTTGACATTTATTGGTAAATCTTGAAATAAGAGATTCCATTTCTCCATAGATGTTATTATTCATTATTCCAATACTTTTGCATGAGCACGACTTTATTATAATTTTTATGAGTAACAAATAAGCTTGTGAGGTAGTTTGACTTTTCTGCATTTCATTAAACAAATTCCCTGGTTGTCTTTCCAGCTGAAGTACAGTTGTTATGCTAATACTGAAAAATATTAAACATTAATAAAGTACTTCCAAAAAAATGCTACTTCCATTATTTTTTCTCATCTTGAGTTTATTGTTAATAAAATATCTCTGGAAACATCTCTCTGTCTCCCCTCAAGTGCCTGAGGTGATGAAGTCTGGTATAATAGCAGCTGGGGTGCCGCATATTTTTCAGCAGGTCTTGGTTCTGCCCTGTGATCTGATGGCAGGAGTGGAGACTTTTATTAGAAGTTACTTGGGAATATTACCTTATGAAGGCAGATTTAACAGAGCTTCTTCCACTTTGCACAATGCAACGGAGACTCCCACGACTCTAATTCGATCACATTACAGATTCGATCTGAGCTGTTCCCCATCGTTTTTGCTTATAATGCAATATCCCGTGGCTTTATTTTGTAATGTGCCTTGGAGAGCAAAACTCAGCACTATGTTTTACAAAGTTAAACTCTACTGTGAGGAAACTAAATAGAAGCAATGGGAGAGAAAATCTGAACAACTCAGAGCAGGGAAAATGAGGTCATTTCACTCCAGACTTTCGAAGACACATATGTTTTCAGACAGGGTATACTTTTCTCGAGTCATACAAAATCATGAGGCAAGGAAATGTTGAGTTTTCTGTCCTCTTTTATCACTTTTGTATCATTGCATATCCCACTCCTATCCCCACCCCAGGACATCCAATTTTCTTTTGTTGCACAGACTATTTTTTTTGCATTAATGAGGTGATAATACTAGCCCACACTAAGGTAACACAACTTCATGCTATACTTTTCACAGTGCTGAATTTTATAAGAGCACTAGAAAAGCACAGTGAAATTTCAGAAAACAGTTATGAATGCAAAATTTTCAGAGACTTTGGGTCTATATTATGAGCCAGCAAGTTTTCTAGTACTTCTAAATAATATCACAGAAGCAACTCCAGTTTCATCCTTGAGATTACACAATCCTCATCTCTGTTTTCACAATAGGACACTGAGATTCTGAAATTTCATTTTCCTGATGTCATACAGATTGAACCAAACCCCCAAATCATTGACCCTTGATGGCAAATAGTCTTTTTTGTTTGTTTTTTTAATAGGTTTTTGCTATAGGGTGAGTGAACTCGCCAGACAGATAGAGAAAGACAGAGAGACAGAAAGCGAGAATTCACTCCCCAGCACGGATGGCCATGCTGCAATCCTTTCTCCTCCATTCTCCACTCGGGATCTTGGGCACACACGTACACGCACCCGGCGTGAGTTTTAAGTCACCCGGTCTGGGACACCACAGTCGACTATGTGGGAGTCCAGCGACATAGCCATTATACTAACTACTGGTCCCAGTTTTTTTTTTTTTTGAGGTAATAAAATGTCTAAGCACAGTTTCCTATCTTAGATAGTCCTAATCAGAGCTTAAGACTGGGTTTTTCTTACTAATGAAGCTTCTGGCTAAGTGGTCTGCCTGAATGGGCTTTTCTGTTGTGGCCAGAGATAGAAACAGGATTGCAGATCTGCCCAAATCTATATTGACCTTCAAGGCATGACAATAAAGCATGTTTCCTTTTTAATAAAACCCTAAAATAAACTTTAAAACATTTTCTCTTCTTCTGCTTCAACATGGTTTCAGAGAGAAGGGCTCTAAGAGGTAAGTCAATTTCATCACACGATTTTATTTTAATTCCAAAGGAATCACATACCCTCCTTAGGGCATATGGGGAATTATCCAATAACACGTTTAATGTTAAAAGAAAGCCAATGATGCTATCACTTACTTCAAAGCAAAGCTAGTGTTGGATCTATTGTAAACTTTCTGTAAATCCTCCACTGAAGCCCTCAGCAGGAGATAGGCACATAACTGAGCTGGACTTTCTCAGTTTCTCATCATGTTTACAGGTTCGTTTCCAAAATGGCTTCACTCAAAAAGAAAAATACCTGATCTATCAACACCCCCCCAATAAAAATTTAAAAAAGCCCTTGATAATATTCACCCACCAGGTCAAATTACAAGCAGTGAGAAGAGTAATTTTCCTGTTCAACTCAGTGGAAGGCATGCTATTGATGAGTGTAATGAGATCCTGTTCATTACCAGTGAACGGACTTAATCAGATCAAGTTGTAAAGTAAAAGGCAGCTAACAGAAATATTGTTGCTCCAGCAAGAGAAACTTAGAAATCTAAAACAACAGTGTAAGTTCTCTCTAGCAATCCAGTTAGAGGCTCCTTTTGAAACCAAGCTTAGTGTCAAATTGCTAGAAGAAAGATAAAAATCAGATCACATTAATGTTATGTAATAGTCTATGGAATTTATGCTAGTAGTTCAGTGAGCTACAAAACTTACTCAGGATAAATGTTGATCATCTATGTCCATGATCACATGGAAACACAAAAGACAGCTTGATAGTGCTAAGTCAGAATCATTAAAACAAAAACCTACAAATAATCCTTGGCTTCTTCCTTCCCAAGAGCCAGTCACCAACTCTACTTGATTTTCTTCCTTTTTAAAAATTTATTTATTTATTTTTACATTTTTCCATAAACATTTACTTTACATATCAAAAAAAGTTTTTGCTTATACTCCATAGTTCTTGACAGTCAACAAACAACTTTCAAAATTTCAAAATACCGAATTTTAAAGATAATGTTCAAAATTTTTTTTATAATTTTGTATAATTTTGTTTGTGACTCTATAACAGCAGAAGCAGTATGGTTTTAAATAATTTTCAGAAAATATTTACATGTCAACTACTCAAATGTTGTAAAGCAAATGCCCAACACACTAGTCACACATAATCCTTCTCACTTCAGCCCTGCCTACCAAGTATTCTGTGATATACCATCTGCTAGCAAAAATCAATCTCTATTTCTTCCTTCAAAGTCTTTTTCTTCTTGGACATCTGATTTTTTTTCTCTTCATTTTTAAGACTACCATACAATTCCAGAATACCCTCTCCTCATCTCTTACCTGGAACATTGAAATAAGCTTCCAGTTATTTCTAAGAAAAACTTTAACTGCATCATTTTCTAAGTGAAATAAATCTTCATCTATAAGAAACCCTACAAGGCCATTGTAATATTGTTAGGCAAAACCACAATTCTTAACATGATGCTAGATTCTGTAATCATTAGGTCCTAGTCTGTTTTCAATCACATCTCACCTATTTCTCCCCTACCATTCTCAGTCCTGTGATATACATCGGGGTTTTTGCTCTTGACCTCAATGAATCATTTTCCCGCTTTTCCACGTTTTATGATTGAATAGTTTCTATGTGTGACTCTCTCCTATTAGCTTAATGTTAGTGTTTTTATTCACCTAATATGATACCTGGCATCTAGTAAGTGGTCATTAAATATTTGCTTTATAAATAACTAAACAGATGAATCACTGGTCTTGCCGATTGAATTTAAAATGACAGATTTAAGGACTTTATATTATTTTCATTTGTGCCATA
Organism: Tupaia belangeri chinensis; assembly: GCF_000334495.1. Classification (NCBI taxonomy): domain Eukaryota; kingdom Metazoa; phylum Chordata; class Mammalia; order Scandentia; family Tupaiidae; genus Tupaia; species Tupaia belangeri. The sequence continues at coordinate 2,241,851 of NW_006159585.1, read as the reverse complement.
AAATCCATTCAACATTTCTTAGTAAAAGTTCCTTTGAAAACTGATTTTTTGTTTGGTTCTATATATACACATTTACAGACATTATGTGACTATATATTAGAAAGACCTATTTCACAAATCAAGATTATATAAAGACTCACTCAAAATGAAAGGCCTTTGGAGACAGGGATGGTTTTGCTATATTAAAAATTTTTTGAACTGTGCCAGTTCATCTAAAAGATATTAAATATCCACCAACTTTAATTATCAAGTACTTGTGTTCAATAAAACCTTTATCTAATATACAGAAATATAGTAATCTATACGGTGAAACATGTCCCTCTGAATAAAATAATTGAAATAGTATTTGACATTAGTAGAGAAAGACCACAAGACACTCTTCCAAATCAATGGATCATTGCCCCTAATTTGGGCAATGGTGAATGAGGGAGTTATAAACTTGCATCTCTTTGAATTAAGTATTCTCATACAAAATTAACAAAATGTCTAAACAAAAGCATAGAGGGAAACTTTATACATCTCTGCACCAGGAATTTTTTTTTTTTTTAAATCTAGGCCTTACAAAACTCAGTTGGGTTGCAAATGATTGTTAGGTTCTTATTCAGTAATTAAACTATAAAATCCCTGTGTTTCTCAAATTTTGAGAGGTAGTTGTATCTAATCTCTTTTCTCATCCATTTTTTTTTTTTGTCTTCTCCCACATTGGGTAATCTCCTTGTTCCTATTTCCTTCTATTTTTACAGCTCTATTAATTATTTAATTAATCATTTTCTCCTCCTCAGACAAGTAAGGCAACCAAGAAAAAGTGGAGTCTAGTTCACCTATTGTTTAAGTGAAATCAGAATTAATAGAAATGAATTACAAAAGATGAAATTTATGGAACAAGTGACAGCCTCTTTCAAATATCCCAGCACTGAAGTGGGAAAAGCTCTTAAGGGCATGCCAACAGTGGCATGAGCTTCTGCTGATGAAACTGAGCTTTTCTAACTATAGTGTATAAAAATGCTTTGAATGAGTAGGGGAAAATACCATAATTTTCTTGACAGGGTACTTAAAGCGTTGAACAAGAAAGCTACCTGTTATTTTCATGAAAAGAAATAGAGTTAGTTATTTCTATTTCCTACCAGCAGCTTATTTCTTAAATTGGAGAAAAATAACTGTATTGCAATCCAAAAAGTCAGATAGTTAGCCATGCAGATAATGAAACAAAAGGAATTCTAAGCCTCTATAGTCTGAGAATATTGGGGCACTGGCAATCAAATAAAACAGAAAGAGTTAAATGAAGACTACATGATATGCGCAATCTCAGCACTCAAGCAGCAACATCTCAAATTTAGTCACGTGTGTGGCAAACAAACAAAGAAGGTGAGAAAACGAGCTATCATTAAATTGTGTGGGTAATCCAACCAGTCATTCTCTCCCTGAATATACGTCTCAGGGTGTGCTTGAGGAGGAGGCCATGAATCCGCTCTGCCTCAGAGTGGTCTTGATGCCCTTAAGTTTCTCACAGCTTACTGGGAGCAAATCACCATTTAGGTGAAAATCTAGTGAGGAAAGATATGCATTTTGCAATATGACACCAAATGCAAAGGGCATATTTCATCTGGTACTCCCCTAAAGAAAAGCCATGTATTTCAATACTGAGAAAAACAAAAACCAGTAGCGTTGATTTTATCTTAAAAAATTGTATGCCTCCCTCTAATACTGTACCTTCCTATTCCCTTCATAATACACCATTCCACAGAATTCAGATAACTAGCTGAGGTTTTCTGTTGTCAGCTTTTCCATTCAATCAAATTATTTGGGAGGTTGCTATCATCATAAACATACCACAAAAGAATATAAAATGGAATCGTTCACATAGAGTCTGTACAGTGTGAGTTAAGGGAAAGGGACATTGGAGTAAAAGTCAATGTTTATCGAGGGAACCAGCAGTTAGCGTAATGGCTATGTCGCGGACTCCCACGTAGTCAACCGCGGTTCGCATCCTGGACCTGGTGGCTTAAAACTCACGCCGGGTGTGTGTGTGTGCGTGCCCAAGATCCCAAGAAGAGAATGGAGGAGAAGGGATTGCGGTGTGACCATCCCCCCTGGGGGGTGATTTCTTGCTTTCTGTCTCTCTGCCTCTCTCTGTCTGGCGAGCGCAGGCGCCCTATAGTGAAAACCTCTCAAAAAAAAAAAAAATCAATGTTTATCGTAATGTTATCTTGACACGTACTTCGAAGAAAGTTATTCACTTCTCTGGGGCTTGGTTTTCTCTTCTAATTACTATATGTTGGTATAAATTTCCTCTACTTGTCTCTTATAGCCATTGTGTTAATCAGTCATTCCAATTGGGGCCAGTAATGGCATGGTGGTTAAGGTACTGAACTCCACATAGCAGAGTGTGGTTCGAGTCCCAGACCTGGGAGTTTGCTTTCTCATGTTCCCTCTTTCTCTCTTGATCTTGTTCTGTCTCTCTCCGGTCAAATTAAAATAGATAAATGAATAAAGTTAAATTTTAAAATAGTCTTTTTAAAAATCATAGCCATCAAGACCTTACAAAGAGTAAAAATGCCATATTCATCTAATGGCTTAGTATGTTCATTCTAAAGAGAAGATTTGTGAATGTTTTTCAAAGATGGTGGACACTATACATTAACCTGTAGTACTAATTTAAAATATAATTACCAAGTATGCTATGACTACTCTTGACCTTTTACTTTTCCACACACATCTTAGTCTGTCAATTTCTGTCCAAATCAAATTTGCCAGGAATTTGTTTTGTATTGCATTGACGCCATGGATGAATTTGAAAATCTACCTCTTTCTTTTCTTGTACTTGCCACAAGACACATGTGTTCACCAGAGAAAGATGGAGAAACAGAGGTGGAGACAAAGAGAGAGAAAGAGAGAAAGGGAGAAAGTACCTTCCAATGAGGCATGATCACACTGCAATCCTTCCTCTTCCATTTCTCCATCCTGTCAGGATATGGCACATGTGCACACATGAGGCTGGCATGTTTTTCAAACCAACAGGGCTAAGATTTAGACCATGATTGACCAATGATAGTCCAGCTTTCTTAATCACTAGGCCACAGGGCCAACCTAAAAATTGACCTTTTCCCACTAAGTCCTCCAACCTATGTCTATGATATAGTCTTCTAGTAATTTTTATTATGTTTTCTTAGGGAAATAGTATATCTCTTTCATTCAATTAATTTCTAATTGATGTTTTATGAAGCTATGGAAAATGATATCATTGTTGAAACTTTGTTTTCCCTCCATCTATTGCCTGCTGGAAGCCGTGCCAGCATATAGAAATACAACCAGCATGGCAGGCTGTCAATATTCCACAATTAAGTGCATGTGCTGGTTGGCAGTATCTACCAGAGCTGAACATATGCATGTGATCCACTGAGTCCACTCCTAGGTGCATATGTTCACAATACATATAAGAATTATCATAGCAGCAGCATTCGTAATAGCCCCAAACTGGAATCCACTTATATGTCAATCAGCAATAACATGGTGAAATAAATTGAAACAGCTACACTCTAGAATACTACACAGCAAAAAAAAGAATGAACTTACACTATAACTCAGTGTTTCATGTAACAAGATTAATCTCATGATATGAATGAAAAAAAACCAGATACAAAAGAGTACACTCTCTATTTATATAAAAGACAAAAAGGAGGTAGAAATGCTCTGTCCTTTAAAAGTTAGTAGAGTAGCTATCATTGGAGGCATTAGTAAATGAAAAGTACTGAAGGAAACTTCTGAGAGGCTAGTAACGTTTTGTTTCTTAATCTACCTGCCACTTACACGGGTGTGTCATTTTGTAAAAATGCATTGAACCAAGCACTTATGGTTGATCAATAAGATGTAAATTAATTCCTTCTTTAAAATACAAAAATGGGGCTCCACTTGTTCCTAAATAAAGCACAAAATTAATATCACCCATGTGGCCCACAAGACCCATACCAGCTACCTGCTGTCACTCAATCTTGCACTTTGTGCAGCTCCACTCTGTGTGCTCTCTCTCCTGCCTCCCTTCACCATTTCTCTAACTTTTACCAGAGGCAGCACAACAGTCATATAAGCACCAATCGAAAAAATATCTGCCTTGGTTCAAACACAGGCTCTGTCCCTTTCTAGTCCTATAATGTCAGGCAATTTATGTAACTGTTCTGTGTCTCAGCTTTTTCATCTACAAAGTAAGAATAATAACAGGGTTGCTTCAGATTCTACAAAGATGCCAGCTCTCTGCCTTTTATAGATTATTAGATCGGGGACCCTTCTCTGCGCTTCTCTGTCACTCAGAGAACTTCCCCATCACGCCTCTAGCTGATCTACATCATAGATATGCATTCATTTGCTAGAGCCGTCATTACATGTCACAGACTGGCTGCTTTAGTAATTTATTTCCTCACAGTTCTAAAGGCAAGAAATTCAAAATCAAGATGCTGGCAGTGTTGATTGTAACCAGAAACACCACTTCTGGCTTGTTAATGGCTGTCCTCTGGCTTTGTCTTCTCGTAGTTTTTCTTCCACACATGCCTGTGTCCTAATCACCTCTTCTTATAAGGACATCAGCATATTGGGGTAGGACCTATCCCAATGACCTTATTTAACACTAATTACCTCTTTAAAGACACATATACAAATATAGTCATTTTTTAAGTTGCTGAGGATTAAGACTTCAGCATAAGAATTGGGGAAGGACAAAATTCAGCCCATAACAAGCTACTTATTTCTCATGTCCCCCTCTACCTATGATCACCTAGAAGAGGAGGATGTCTTATTGCTCCAACCACAGTATCAGGCACATAGGAGATTCCTGTTAAGTAGGAATTCTAAAGGAAAGGAGGTTCAAATAAGTAAACTCTCAAGAACAAAACTCATCATTACTTGAAAGGCACCAATGATCCAAGAAAGGCAAGAGAGCATCATTCAATCAAGTAAATGATTAGCATTATAAACAACAGTTGATGAATGGAGTAAACTGACCCTGCTGGAGCTGACAGAGGCATGCTATACTTCTACAGCAATCGATCCAGAGTGAAGCTTATCTTTTCTTTAATAACAGTTTTCTAACATTAATTAATCAGTCATGTTCCCTTCTGTGCCTTTTCGGGTAAAAGCCAACAGGAATAACCTCTGTCATTTTTTTCTCTATTCTTTATTTTTAGTTTTATTGTATTATTACAGCCAACTCATTCACTTTGATCGAAACAAAAGTAGGTTAAAAACTTTTCTCTCATTCTTAATCCTCCCAAGGTTTCTTTACTTATATAAGAAAATATATATTTCATATAGTTCTGTATACATTTTATCAATCCTTTTTTAAACAAAGAGTAGTATAGTATGTACACTGTTCTGAACATGGCCTTTATACTTGCTGATATGTCCCTAGGACCTTTCCATACCCTTAAATAAGACTTCTTTGTTCTTTTACTAAGCTGTGAAGTATTTCATTGTGGGGATATGCCATAGTTTATTTAACCAACTCGCAACTGATAGATTCTTGCACTGTTTTATAAATGTATAAATAATGCTAAAATGGATGATTTTGCCCACATGTCATTCCAAATATGTAGATAGGCCTCAAGAGTGAATTCCAAGTGTGCGTAAATAATTTTGGCAAATACTTGCTGTTTTCTTTAAAGGTTGTACATTTTTTTACTCTCATCAGCAAGATACGAGACTCTATTTTTTCACAACCTTACCAACAAAGAATATTCTCAAATTTTTAAGTTTCTGCCATCCCGTTAGATGATTTTTGTCCCCTCTGAGCCACATGAATATAGGCAAGGCCAAACTGTCCTCTTGGGTATTTCATGTGATAAGTAAATTTCAGGGGAGGTTAAGTTCTCATTCTTTAGTTGCCTCAGCTCCCAGTTTATTAGTGATAGTAACCTTCAAGGAAGTATGAGCAAAGAGGAAGGAAGTCAGGGAGGATGGTGTGAGGGGGCCAATCTGCATATAATTTATTGATAACATAACTTTTACCTACATTCCATGGTCCAGACCCATTCCTAGGTCCCTTGTCACTGCAGACCTGCCAGAAAAATATCCCTAGCATCCACTTTCTAGAAACAATCCTACGTCACGAAAGAGAAGGAGGAGTCATTGGAAGACACCTGTCATGTAGATGCATAGTTGTTTTCCTGTTGTTATTATTTGATTTTTGTGCTTCAGTCAAACACTGAACTTGATCATGTTAAACCATGTTTGCTAACCTGAGAACATGTGCTTTTTAAAAAACATACAATAACTTCCCCGAGGGAAAAAAATAATCCTTCAAAATTGTTCTTCTAAATTCTTGGACTCAAAATCCTCCTCTGTGAAACATAACAAAATAAAATTGAACTAGATCCTAAGGCTCTTCAAAGCGTCAGTTGCATAGATCTGAGGCTGTTATAGCTTCCTGTGCCTTGTGAATGAGGAGTTGGTCAATATCCCCTACATTACCAAACTGACTTTTCAGTTCCTGCTCTCTTCTGTCCTTCCTGGGGTTTTGCAAGAAATGTAGGAATATAAGCTTATCTTACTAGGAGACTATTGTTAGAGAGATTAGCAGCCCCAGTGTCTTTGCACTTCTCAAATCAAAGAATTCCTCTATCTGTTACTGATGGAAATATTGAGACATAATCTTAGGGTTTCATTTAAATATAAGAAATAGCTACAACATTCACAATTAGGGTTCATAAAGTACCTGCTCTGTGTCAAATATTAAAATGCACTGTAGATAGGAAAAAAACTCAAATCCAGCA